>NW_026512740.1:0-39373 GCF_027579735.1 Bombina bombina
CACTCCTTTAACCCATTTGCTGCTGAGAGTTGAAACTCACTTGTTCTCTGTATTTCTTTCTACTGACTCTTCCTGTCATTTTGCTTCCTGAGGTGGCAAGTCAAAAAATAGCATGCAGAAACCACCAAATATGTTAAGGCTGTGAATAGTGAAAACAGCACCATTTCTGTGTATTGCTGAGAAAAGTCCTTGCTATACATCTAATGCATTCACATTGCCATGACCTGTAGTAGGGACTGTTCAGTGCTGACAGCTGTCTGTGATTGTTACTTGCTTCTCTATGGGGAATTGGACATTTCTAGATTAACTGTTTACACTCCATGGGCTCCACATTATGCACACAGCTGATATCAAATGCACCCAGTGTGACAGGTTTTACTGCTGTACAGGATGATTCTTAAAAATGAGAGTTCTGAGACATGATGGGCCACACAAGCTATTACTGAGGAAACCTACTTATCAACTGCAGAGAGGAAGCCTCTTAAAGGGACAGTCAAGTCCAAAAAAAAAAAACTTTCATTTTTCAAATAGGGCATGTAATTTTAAACAACTTTCCAATTTACTTTTATCAACAGTTTTGCTTTGTTATCTTGGTATTCTTAGTTGAAAGCAAACCTAGGAAGGAACATATGATAATTTCTAAGCCCTTGAAGGCCGCCTCTATTTTATTTACTTTTCACAGCAGGGGAGACCAAGCTCATGTAGGCCATATAGATAGCATAGATCACGCTCGTGGCTAGTGGCATTCACTGCACTAATTGGCTAAAATGCAAGTCAATAGATAATAACTAAAAGTCATGTGATTAGGGGCGGTCAGAAGACGCTTAGATACAAGTTAGTCACAGAAGTAAAAAGTGTATTAATATAACAGTGTTGGTTTTGCAAAACTGGGGAATGGGTAATAAAGGGATTATCTAGCTTTTTAAACAACAAAAATTCTGGTGTTGACTGTTAAAAGGAGACACAGGACAGGTAACCAGGCTTATTTTAGCACCAACAATTGCTGCAGCTGTAGGTTCTTCAAAGTTATTGTGCAATGCTTACAAATCCTACAATTACACTTTCTTCAAAACTTCTCAGAAGAAATGCATTTACATTCATGTTATTGTTATGGGTGTTATTACACCACATGAAACAGTTATTTGCTCATTTCTTTTTGCACATTTTTGTTAAAGTCAAACTTCAAGTAAAATGACTAAATAGAGAAACCCTCTCCTGTCACATTCCAGCTTATTATCTGTAAAATTTAAAGTAGAAATTTGATTTAAATACAGATAATAACATAATGTCCAGTGGTGTGTATCTTTGTACATGACTGTCAATGTATTGTGGTCTCTATTTAGTATCATTTAATATTAATATGAAAAAGAGATCAGTAACTTCTAAAGTTCAGGTTATATTATAGTATTTTATACATCATCAGCTAAGCCTTGTTGCTGCTGACAGCGGTTAGAAACAGCCAAAGGTCACACGCAGTAAACTTGGAATGCTCAGTCCATCTGTATCAGCAGAAAATGTAATAATAATCCACATTCCTAAATCTATGTTTATACTCCCTAATGTCAGCATAAATGTGGTAATAAATAAAACAATATACTGAGTAAAAAGCCAAGCAGCATACCCAAACTCATTATAATGAAACATCAATTTGTGTACTCACTTGAACTCCATATTGTTGTCCTTTAGGTAAACTTAGGGATTAACATTATTATACTGAAATATTCTAAAGCAAAGGTAGCTAATACACCTGCTCACATTAAAAAAAAAACTTTTTTATTATATTACAAATAAAGTATGACAGTTAGAAATATGCTTACACATTCATTCCCTGATAGTTTCAACATCAAAACTTGTATAGCTTTGTGTTCATAGTAAAAAAAAAGTTTCACACAGATCTGCTGAATACTCAAGTATGCAATTTGAGGTATAAAACATGTCCATTGAATTTCTGCTTTGCAGATAAGTTCACATTGATGCAGACTTACCTAAGATACTGTGGATAAATGAGCTGAAAGTGAGGAGACACAGAATGATGGGCAAATATAGCTGCATGATATCCTGTAGTTTTAAAGGTTGTGGTGATGGCCTGGCACCGGGTTAGTGACAACAAGTGCCAGATGCCAGGCTTGCAGAAGTGAGATGACAAGTGAGTCACACAGCTGTTGCAGACTTTCACATTGTCCCAGCCCTAGTGCTAAGGAGGAGCATGAGGAGCCTCTCCCTTGTATAAGATTATACACTGTCCGGTCAGGCTGGCAGAGGAGGCTGTGGCCCAAGCATTTTAGATTCAGACAAGTAGTCCCAGAGAGCAGATTCTATATAGCAAGTCTGGCAGCTCTCCCAGGCAAGAGACTGACAGCGTGAGACAAGTTCCAGGTTTTGTACACTGCACACAGGAAGCAAATCCACAGTCCCTCCAACCTTAGTCAGAAGTCAGATATTCTGCAATGCTGACTGGTATTATGCTTCATACATAAGGGTAAGATATGTTTGTAATACAAAAAGTGATGCAAAATACATTAATGTCAGATTCATAACTAAGCTGATGTTAATAGCAAGTATGTGTTCTTTGTTAATTGATTTGCACTACTTTAAGATTAGGAGAATTTAAAACCATAAAGCAACCACAGAAATAAAGTCATAGACAATATGAACAGATTTGGCAGTGTAATCATTGTATTGAATGGTAATAATATTTTGTATTTCCTTTATTGGGAAGTTTCAGCTTTAGTTTATTCTGATTGCCCTAATTTGCATCTGATCAAGAGGAATTAGTGAAACTGAATGTCTAACAGTGACTGTCTGAGGTTTGTCAGCATATTCTGCTCTCTCATGTAAACTCTTCCAGTATTAAGTTATAAGTGATACCTTACAAATACTTATGTAAGACTAATGTCTGTTTCCCTGATATTAATGAGCTCATATCACATTTAGGACAGTTGAAAAAAAAAAGTCAGTTATCAAGAATATTTAATATAAACATGACTTTGGGCTAGATAAAGAGTGAAGCATAATTTAGTGTTCCCGCTCGACTACGCAAGACAGGAGCAAATAAAAAAATTGCAAATTCTCCCGTAGACTTCAATGGAGCTTGAAAACGTAAAAAGAACCTAACACCCTTACTCGTTCCCTAATATATATATATATATATATATATATATATATATATATATATATATATATATATATATCTGTATATACATATATATCTGTTCCTATAGGTATAGATATGTAATTATGTATTTTACATGAGCAGTATCAGATATATAGAAATATATATATTTAATAATAAAAAGTACATTATATTCTATGTGAAGAACATAGGGATGTATAATATCCGTTTTGCGCATCAGGTTTTGCGATTTAGATTTTAACGGGGTTGGGTTAGCGCACATGAAAATTTAGTAATTTAAAGGCGCGTTATTGAAATATTACATATAAAGTATTACAAAAAAATAAGAAAAAGTATTAAACATACTGTAAAATATTCTAAATAATCCATAGAATATAGCTATTTATTTTACAGTATGTTTAATAATTGTAATTTTTTTATATATATTATGTAATATTTCAATAACGTACCTTAAGATTAGGAGGACCAGACAAGGGGGGCAGCACCTGCGCAGTATACAGCAGCTCAGACAGAGGTAAACAGATCAGCTCAGCCGCAGGAGGACAGACCGTCAGTGCAAGCAGGGAAGGTGCCAGTAGCTCAAGCAAAACCTGTAGGACAGTGGTGTATTTAGGTTTTATGCTGCCCTAGGCATTCAAATTTATGCTGCCCCCCCCCCCCCCCATCCTAGGTTTTAGGCCTTTTTCAGTGTTGATATTTTTGGGTAACCGTGTAACATGATGACATTTTATTTTTCATGGCATTTTCAAAGTAAATATTCACCACCGCTAGCAAAACACTCAGGTGGGTTGAATTAAAGGGACATTGTACATGTACACTAGATTTTTCTTTTTGCATAAATGTTTTGTAGATGATCGATTTATATAGCCCTTCTGGGAGTGTTTTTGTAACAATGTATAGTTTTGTTTATTTTTAAATAACATTAGCGCTGCCGAATCTGTTGGCACGCTACAGATATCCGATAATAATAATAATAATAATAACATTGTGCTGACTCCTAACCAAGCCCCAAAGTTTTAGATGTATACTGATGTATATAGTCTTCAGATTGCATCTGTTTGTATAATGGGTCTTTTCATTTGCAGGGGAGTGTGGAGGGTCTGCTCTCAGCCCCTTTCAGTAGGTGTCCCAGCCTAACCTCATCAACAGTGCTAAATTGGGAGCTTCTAAGAAAGTTTTTGTACTGGATTTTTATATCAATATCTGTGCATATTATTCTTTATAGTAGTGTCTATTATATGCATTTAAATGAAAATTGGTCTATACTGTCCCTTTAAGCCTGCATGCATCTCATACCTTAGTTGTTCTCTCTCAGAAGGATGGAAGGGAGAGAAAAGGGGAGAGAGAGAAAAAATGGAGGGAGAGAGAGGACAAAAAGAAAGGAGGGAGATGAGAAAATGGAAGGAGAGGAGAGAAAGAAGAGATGGGTAGAAAGTAGGGAAAATAAAAAAGGAGGGAGGGGAAGGAAAAAAGGGAGAGCCTCTATTAGACTCTCACACACATACACATTCTCACATACTGCCTTTCACACACACACACACACTCTCAGACACACACAGACTCTCAGACACACACAGACTCTCTCACTCTGACACACAGTTTCTTTCACAAACGCTTATACTCTCTCACAGACACATAAACAATCTTCTACCCTATCTCTCATACACTGTTTCTCTCATATACAAAAGCATTAAGAGAGGTAAAGAGACCATCTCTTGTATAGAATACACTTATAGCACTCTTGGGTTAGAGGAAATTATTCAGCTGAACAGCTGATTTAAAGTAAACAACTTGCACAAATTGATGAAATGTGGGATCAAATATAAATAAAACTTAACTTTTATTAAGTCATAAATAAAATAGGATAGTGTACATTAAAAACACACTTAGGGACCTTAAAGTAAAGGCAATGATTCCCCTGGGGGGAAAGCCGCAATTGGAGGAAGCCGGATTAGTCATTACTGGCGTGTGAAGAGAGTAGGGAGGGGCGAATGTGCAAATTTTCGAATTTCGAATGTAGAACGAATGTTATTACCGAATTTCGAATTCTAAATTCGAATGTCGATAAGAACGAATATTCTTAAAAATTCGAAAATCGAATGTTATTTACAGTTTTCGAATGTCACTTTCGAATTCGAATGTTTATAATTATATCGAATGTCTACATTCGAAATTCGAATTTTTCGAATTCGAATTTTTCGAATTCGAATATAAATTCGAATTTTTCGAATTCGAATATTGCATAATTCGAATATTACATTTAAAAGCATTAGAAATACTATTACAATCTAAATTCGAATTTTTCGAATTCGAATACACGTATTGCATAATTTGAATATTACATTTAAAGAAAAAGCATTAGAAATACTATTACAATCTAAATTCGAATTTTTCGAATTCGAATATTGCATAATTCGAATATTACATTTAAAGAAAAAGCATTAGAAATACTATTACAATCTAAATTCGAATTTTTCGAATTCGAATACACGTATTGCATAATTCGAATATTACATTTAAAGAAAAAGCATTAGAAATACTATTACAATCTAAATTCGAATTTTTCGAATTCGAATATTGCATAATTCGAATATTACATTTAAAGAAAAAGCATTAGAAATACTATTACAATCTAAATTCGAATTTTTCGAATTCGAATACACGTATTGCATAATTCGAATATTACATTTAAAGAAAAAGCATTAGAAATACTATTACAATCTAAATTCGAATTTTTCGAATTCGAATATTGCATAATTCGAATATTTCATTTAAAGAAAAAGCATTAGAAATACTATTACAATCTAAATTCGAATTTTTCGAATTCGAATATTTTCGAATGTAATCGTAAAATTCGAAACCGAACATTCGAAAATCGAATGTTAGAATGTTATGTAAACATTCTAAATTCGATTCGAACGAACGAATGTGTTAAAATTCGTGCCGTTTTTCGAATGTTGCGAAACATTCGCCCATCCCTAGAAGAGAGGATCTCCGGGCGGGGGAAGCTGCTCCGGCTGTGAAGAGAAGAAAGGTAAGTTTATAAACAAAACGGCTGCTTTGTAAACTTTGATGAATGAAAGTGCTCCTTTTTTTAATAGTATTTTTAAAAAACGGCTTTCATTCATCAAAGTTTATCTTCACTTTAAGTAGTGTAATATGTATTAGTTGATAGAGTGAGTTAACAACGGTTATCTGCATAAATTACTTAGAGCTTGCTCGGCAGTATCCAGCACAAGTGATATATAGCTGGTTAACTGAAACTGAATAACATCTGGTGTACAACTATTGACTATCTTATTGCGACTTATATATACACGCTCCGTGTATCACTATCAACTAATATAGTAGTTTTACCTTATAATGCATGGAGAAGCTAGCGGTTTGCGTGTAATGAGAAAATAAGTAAAACCGTATTGAATAGCTACAGATTGTGACTATACTACAGTAAGGTAGCCTAAGGCAAGCTAAAACACAGGAGCTCCTAGGACTCCTCGCAGGGATGTTAGGGAACTGATTCCTCTGCCACGTTTTGCACTCACTATTTCTAACATTCAACTGCTTAGCTAAGATTGTATTACCCTTATGACTTATCATTTGTGCTTGTGGATACACTATCATTATGTGTTAAGAGGCTTTATTTGAGCCAATCTATCTGGCACTAATGCAGTGTGTATCTTGTGATTTCACTCACTCATATTGTACCAGCAATCTGCGGTACTCTTCAGGGTAATATTAACAATCTTTAGCTATTCAATGAGCTTTTACTTATTTTCTCATTACACGCAAACCGCTAGCTTCTCAATGCATTATAAGGTAAAACTAGTATATTAGTTCATACAAGGAGCGTGTATATATAAATCGCAATAAGATTAGCTTAGATATAGTTGTACATCAGATGTTATTCAGTTTCGGTTAACCAGCTATATATCACTTGTGCTGGATACTGCAGAGCAAGCTCTAAGTACTTTATGCAGATAACAGTTGTTAACTCACTCCATCAACAAATACATATTACACTACTTAAGGTCCTAAGTGTGTTTTTAATATACACTATCCTATTTTATTTATGACTTAATAAAAGTTGTTTTATTTATATTTGATCCCACATTTCATCAATTTGTGCAAGTTGTTTACTATAAATCAGCTGTTCAGCTGAATTATCTTCTCTAACCCTAGCGTGCTATAAGTGTATTCTATGTTGTATTACTTTTTGTTTGTAATCCCCCTTGTTTCTTGCACCCATTCCGGACTGGGGTTAACTGCCTGTGGGTCTGGTGACATCACAGCTTTTTTGGAGTGCTATTTAGCACCCAGGGCTGGATGTTGCTGAGTCACAGGATGTGTACCTGGTCCGGTCTTGGAGTGCAGTTCCCTTCCATGTTTTGTATTTTCTCTGAGTGATTACATCCACCTGTGCACCCCTTCTTTGTTCTCAGTCTGTTTGGCTTTGTGAGCCTGCATGATGGTGTGGCTGTGTTAGGGACTCAGGCAGTGGAAAGGACCTTGATGTGGTGCCTGAGCTTTCCCATTTGGCCAGATGTGGTAACTAACCTTTCCAGTTGTGATTTTATCTTAGCTGTGAGCTAGCTGGTGAGTGCTGGGTGATTCTATGTGTTGTATTACTTTTTGTTTGTAATCCCCCTTGTTTCTTCCACCCATTCCGGACTGGGGTTTACTGCCTGTGGGTCTGGTGATATCACAGCTTTTTTGGAGTGCTATTTAGCACCCAGGGCTGAATGTTGCTGAGTCACAGGATGTGTACCTGGTCCGGTCTTGGAGTGCAGTTCCCTTCCATGTTTTGTATTTTCTCTGGGTGATTACATCCACCTGTGCACCCCTTCTTTGTTCTCAGTCTGTTTGGCTTTGTGAGCTCGCATGACGTTGTGGCTGTGTTAGGGACTCAGGCAGTGGAAAGGACCTTGACGTGGTGCCTGAGCTTTCCCATTTGGCCAGATGCGGTAACTAACCTTTACAGTTGTGATTTTATCTTAGCTGTGAGCTAGCTGGTGAGTGCTGGGTGTTTCTATGTGTTGTATTACTTTTTGTTTGTAATCCCCCCTGTTTCTTGCACCCATTCTGGACTGGGGTTAACTGCCTGTGGGTCTGGTGACATCACAGCTTTTTTGGAGTGCTATTTAGCACCCAGGGCTGGATGTTGCTGAGTCACAGGATGTGTACCTGGTTCGGTCTTGGACTGCAGTTCCCTTCCATGTTTTTTTAATATATATATATATATATATATACAGGGCCGTCTTTAATATTGACTGGACCCTGGGCAAAACATTTCTTGCCCCCCCCCCCCCACCCCATGCAATTTCGCTCTCCACCCCAACATCCCAAAAAACAACTAAATCTATTTATTTTATAATTTTTTAAAAAATTATTAGCCCAGCATCCACTGCTGGGCTATTCATTTTAAAAAAAATGAAATAAATTGCAATATTTGAAACTGGACCTAAGCAGTACTAATAAGTAAATAAATATATAAATTCCTCCACTGTGGATTCATTTAATCTTCTTTTGAATGTGATTCTGGTGTGAGGTTAGCTGGTTAAAGAGATTTAGGGCAGCCAACAGGACCAAAGCAAGGTAAAGACTGAGGAGGAAGCATGGAGGTGCAGACAAATATAAGTTTACTGACTGGAACAGCACAACTACTATGGGAAGCTGTAAAATCTGTGACAGAGAAAACAAAAACTATAAAAATAAACCTTACATTAATGTGTGAAGTATCAGCTTGACACTATACATCCGCCACAGCAGCACATGTCACTTATTTGCTAGACAATGCTGCATTGGGAGGGGCGTGTGTGCACTCACTTATTCTTCCCACTGACACCTTTCTACAAAGCACTGTTCCCCTAACAAACTTCAGTTAGTTGATCTTAGGGCCACAGCAGAAAGAGCAGGGCTAAGGGGACCAGCAGACTGGATGCTGTCTGCCCAAGGCTGCATGGATACAGTGTGAGATGAGTCACAAGGCTGAAGAGAGAAGTGTATGCAGCTGCACAGATGCTCAAATCCTCACGTGCCAGCCACTCCAGTTTTCTGCTGCATGCGCCTATAGTCAGCCCTACCCAGAAACAATCCCCACCACCAGAGCAGTTACCTGGTAACAGTGGTAACCCCAGTAGGACCTTTTCTGATGCAGTGGGAATGGCTGGATGCTGAGTTAGGGCTTTGCATTCAGTGCTGCACAGTGCACATCTAAAACAGCACATGGCACTAGCTTGGCATGTCACATGACACCGGCACGGTCTGGCACAGTTTTTTTTAAAAAATATAAGCAGAGTACTTTTGACTGTGACAGTATTAGGACTGAATGTGTGTGTTCCCCATGTCACATCAACAGTCTGGTATGAACCATTAAAAAAAAATTATTTTTTTTTAGGACTCTTGGGCTCCTCAACAGAGACTGGACCCTGGGCAGCTGCCCCTTTTGCCCTGTGTTAAATACGGCCCTGTATATATATATATATATATATATATATATATATTGCTTGGTAACACAAATTGCTAATCAGCCAATCACATAGCAGCAACTCAATATATTTAGGCATCTAGACGTGGTGAAGACGGCTTGCTGAAGTTTAAATCGAGCATCAGAATGGGGAAGAACAGGATTTAAGTGACTTTGAACGTGGCATGCTTATTGGTGCCAGACAGGCCGGTCTGAGTATTTAAAAAAACTGCTGATCTACTGGGATTTACACACACAACCATCTCTAGGGTTTACAGAGAATGGTCCGAAAAAGAGAAAATATACAGTGAGCGGCAGTTGTGTGGAGGAATATGCCTTGTTGATGTCAAAGGAGAATGGGAAGACTGGTTCGAGATGATAGAAAGGCAACAGTAACTCAAATAATCACACGTTACAACCAAGGTATGCAGAATACCTTCTCTGAATGCACAACAGGTCGAACCTTGAAGCAGATGGGCTACAGCAGAAGAAGACTACACCGGGTGCCACTCCTGTCTGCTAAGAACAGGAAACTGAGGCTATAATTCGCACAGGCTCACAAAAATTGGACAATAAAAGATTGGAAAAATGTTGCCTGGTTTGATGAGTCTCGATTTCAGCTGCAACATTCAGGTGGTAGGGTCAGAATTTGGAGTAAACAACATAAAAGCATGGATCCATCCTGCCTTGTATCAACGGTTCAGGCTGGCAGTGGTGATGTAATGGTGAGGGGGATATTTTCGTGGCACACTTTGATCCCCTTAGTACCAATTGAGCATCATTTAAATGCCACAGGCTACCTGAGTATTGTTGCTGACCATGTCCATCCCTTTATGACTACAGTGTACCCCTCTTCTTATGGCTACTTCCAGCAGTATAATGCCCCTTGTCACAAAGCTTGGATCATCTCAAACTGTTTTTTTGAATATGACAATGATTTCACTGTACTCCAATGGCCTCCACAGTCACCAGATATCAATCCATTAGAGCACCTTTGGGATGTGGTGGAACGGAAGATTCGCATCATGAATGTGCAGCCGACAAATCTGCAGCAACTGCGTGATGCTATCATGTCATGTATGTGTGTGTATGTGTGTATATATATATATATATATATATATATATATATATATATATATATATATATATATATATATATAACCATGAGTGGCTGACCAATAAAACATACAAGAAAAGTAATATCTCCCATTGGCAGCAAAGGGTTAAAATAATGCTGAAAAGTTTCACCTAACTAACAGCAGAAATTGTAGTCTGCATCAGCAGGAGGAGGAGGGGGGTCTTTTCTGGTCAGATTAAGGAGGAGGGGATTTTATCTAGTCAGACTGAGAGTAGGAAAGGCAGGCAGAGTAATTTACACAGCAACTTTATTTTACTGCACTAACCTCCCCTGTTACCTCTCTTCTGGGTGTTGCATGTTACCTGACATGAAGTAAATACCACACATCGGGGAAAGGCAAAGGTGGGGGAGAGATTTCAGAAAGCCAACTTGCTACTATTACAAAGCAGTGTAAAAATACAGTAATGACTGAGGAGCAAGCTCAGAGCACCAGCAAGACACAGTGAGAACAATGTAGCATTGCGGGGATAGCACCATGAAACCGGAAATAATGCTAACCAACTGCTGTCAGTAACTGAGTGCTGTGTGCTGGAAAAGCAGGTCACCAAGTGCAAAACTAGTTAATAAAGAATGCTATACTGATGTTTGCTTTCTAAAGCAAAAGCCTATTTACCTTACCGCTGTGAAATCCGACTCTGTCCCTCTGCAATCCTCTCAGTCACAAGCCACAGCTTGAGATGCAAGTGAAAAAGCTCCCACCCCCTGACACTAACTACCGCCACCCACGCTAAATAACTACTCCAGTTCTCTCCCCAGACTGCCACCATTTAAAAATAAAAAAACAATTTCCAATTAAAAAACTAAATTTATGCTTACCTGATAAATTACTTTCTTTTACGATATGACGGGTCCACGGATTTCATCCTTACTTGTGGGATATTAACCTCCTGCTAACAGGAAGTGGCAAAGAGCACCACAGCAGAGCTGTATATATAGCCCCTCCCCTTCCCCTCCACCCTCAGTCATTCGGCCGAAGGTTATAGAAAGAGAAAAGGAAAGGCTAAAAAGGTGCAGAGGTGACTGAAGTTTTCAAAAAATAAAATAACCCTGTCTTAAAATAACAGGGAGGGCCATGGACTCGTCATATCTTAAAAGAAAGTAATTTATCTGGTAAGCATAAATTTAGTTTTCTTTTACAAAGATATGACGAGTCCACGGATTTCATCCTTACTTGTGGGAAACCAAAGCAATAGGACACGGATGAAAGGGAGGGACAAGACAGGAACCTAAACGGAAGGCACCACTGCTTGAAGAACCTTTCTCCCAAAGATAGCCTCAGAAGAAGCAAAAGTATCAAATTTGTAAAATTTGGAAAAAGTGTGAAGGGACGACCAAGTTGCAGCCTTACAAATCTGTTCCACAGATGCATCGTTTTTAAAAGCCCATGTGGAAGCCACAGCCCTAGTAGAATGAGCCGTATGCCAGGCGGATGATACTTCTCAGCCAAAAAGAAAGAGAGGTAGCCGTAGCTTTCTGACCCCTACGCTTTCCAGAATAAACAATGAATAATGAAGATGATTGACAGAAATCCTTAGTTGCCTGTAAGCAAAACTTTAAGGCATGGACCACATCCAAGTTATGTAACAGACGCTCCTTCTTAGAAGAAGGATGTAGGACACAAGGAAGGAACAACAATTTCCTGATTAATATTCTTATTCGAAACAACCTTAGGAAGGAACCCAGGTTTGGTACGTAAAACCTTATCAGAATGAAATATGAGATAAGGCGAATCACGCTGTAATGCTGAAAGCTCAGAAACTCTTCGAGCAGAAGAAATAACAACCAAAAACATAACTTTCCAAGATAATAGTTTAATATCTATGGAATGCATAGGTTCAAACGGAACCCCTTGCAGAACTCGAAAAACTAAATTCAAACTCCAGGGAGGAGTAATACGTCTAAATACAGGCTTAATTCTAGATAGAGCCTGACAAAAAGACTGAACATCTGATACATTTGCCAAACATTTGTGAAACAGAATTGACAAAGCAGAAATTTGTCCCTTTAAGGAACTTGCTGATAACCCTTTCTCCAATCCTTCTTGGAGAAAAGACAAAATCCTAGGAATCCTAACTTTACTCCATGAGTAACCCTTGGATTCACACCAATAAAGATATTTACGCCATATCTTATGATAGATCTTTCTAGTGACAGGCTTTCTAGCCTGTATCAAAGTATTGATAACTGAATCAGAGAATCCTCGCTTTGATAAAATCAAGCGTTCAATCTCCACGCAGTCAGTTGCAGAGAAATTAGATTTGGATGTTGGAAAGGACCTTGAATGAGAAGGTCCTGTCTAAACTGAAGTTTCCATGGTGGCAGAGAGGACATGTCCACTAGATCCGCATACCAAGTCCTGCGTGGCCACACAGGCGCTATCATGATCACTGAAGCTCTCTCCTGTTTGATTTGAGCAATCACGCGTGGGAGGAGAGGAAATGGCGGAAACACATAAGCTAGGCTGAACAACCAAGGTACTGCCAAGGCATCTATCAGTTCGGCCTGAGGATCCCTTGACCGGGATCCGTATCTTGGAAGCTTGGCATTCTGACGAGATGCCATCAAATCCAATTCGGGTCTGCCGCATCTGAGAATCAATGAGGCAAATACCTCCGGGTGAAGTTCCCACTCCCCCGGATGAAAAGTCTGTCGACTTAGAAAATCTGCTTCCCAGTTCTCTACCCCTGGGATGTAGATCACTGACAGATGACAAGAGTGGGCCTCTGCCCAACTGATTATCTTGGATACTTCTGTCATCACTAAGGAACTCCTTGTTCCCCCCCTGATGATTGACATATTCCACAGTCGTTATGTTGTCCGACTGGAATCTGATGAATTTGGCCGAAGCCAACTGAGGCCACGCCTGAAGCGCATTGAATATTGCTCTCAGTTCCAGAATATTGATTGGAAGTAGAGACTCCACCTGAGTCCAAACACCCTGAGTCTTCAGGGAGTTCCAAACTGCACCCCAGCCCAGAAGGCTGGCATCTGTTGTCACTATCACCCACGAGGGTCTGCGGAAACAAGTCCCCTGGGACAGACGATCTGGCGACAACCACCAAAGAAGAAAGTTTCTGGTCTCTTGATCCAGAATTATCTTTGGAGATAAATCTGCATAATCCCCATTCCACTAACCGAGCATGCACAGTTGCAGTGGTCTGAGATGAAAGCGAACAAACAGAACAATGTCCATTGCCGCTACCATTTATCTGATTACCTCCATACACTGAGCCACTGATGGCCGAGGAATGGACAGAAGTGCTCGGCAAGCATTCAAAATCTTTGATTTTCTGACCTCCGTCAGAAATACTTTCATGGCTACCGAGTCTATCAGAGTTTCCAAGAGAGGAACCCTTGTCTGTGGGGCAAGTGAACTCTTCTCTATGTTCACCTTCCAGCCGTGAGTTCTCAGAAAAGACAACACTGTGTCCGTGTGAGATTTTGTCAGATGATATGTTGACGCCTGAATCAGAAGATCATCCAGATAAGGCACCACCGCTATCCCTTGTGGTCTGAGAACCGCCAAAAGAGACCCTAGAACCTTTGTGAAGATTCTGGGTGCTGTGGCCATCCCGAAAGGAAGAGCCATGAACTGATAATGTTTGTCCAAGAAGGCAAACCTAGAAACCAATGATGATCTTTGTGGATTGGAATATGAAGGTAAGCATCCTTCAAATCCACGGTAGTCATATATTGACCCTCCTGGATCATTGGCAAAATCGTTTGAATCTCCATCTTGAATGATGTAACTCTTAGAAATTTGTTTAGACACTTGAGGTCCAAAATGGGTCTGAACGTTCCCTCTTTTCTGGGGCCACAAATAGGTTTGAGTAAAACCCCTTTCCCTGTTCCAATTTTGGAAAAGGACAGATTACTCCCATAGTAAAAAGGTCTTTTACACAGCGTAAGAACGCCTCTCTCTTTATATGGTTTGCAGATAATTTTGAAAGATGAAATCTCCCTGAGATTGGGAGAAAATCCTTGAATTCCAATTGATAACCGTGGGTCACTATTTCTAGTGCCCAGGAATCCTGAACATCTCTTGCCCAAGCCTGAGCAAAGAAAGAAAGTCTGCCCCCTACTAGATCCGGTCCCGGATCGGGGGCCACCCCTTCATGCTGCTTTGTGGAAGAAGAAGAAGCGGGGGGGGTCCTCCTTTAAAGTTCAGAAAGAAACGAAAATTATTCTGTTTACCCCTCATTTTAACCGACCTATTCTGAGGTAGGGCATGGCCCTTACCTCCTGTAATATCAGAAATTATCTCCTTCAATTCTGGCCCAAAAAGGGTCTTACCTTTAAAGGGAATAGCTAAAAGCTTATGTTTTGATGACACATCAGCAGACCAAGATTTGAGCCACAATGCTCTACGTGCTAAAATAGTAAATCCTACATTTTTTGCCGCTAATTTAGTAATTTGAAAAGCGGCATCAGTAATAAAAGAATTAGCTAGCTTAAGAGTCTTAATTCTATCTAGAATGTCATCAAATGGAGTCTCAACCTTAAGAGACTCTTCTAGAGTCTCAAACCAAAAAGCTGCTGCAGTAGTTACTGGAACAATGCAAGCCGTAGGCTGTAAAAGAAATCCCTGATTAACAAATAATTTCTTTAGTAGACCCTCTAATTTCTTATCCATAGGATCCTTGAAAGCACAACTATCCTCAATGGGTATAGTAGTACGCTTAGCTAGGGAAGATATAGCTCCCTCTACCTTAGGGACCGTTTGCCATGAGTCCCGAATGGTATCTGATATAGGAAACATTTTCTTAAAATTAGGAGAGGGGGAAAACGGTATACCTGGTCTATCCCATTCCTTACTAATAATTTCCGAAATTCTCTTAGGAACCGGAAAAACATCAGTGTAAGTAGGAACTTCCAAATATTTATCCATTTTACACAATTTCTCTGGAGGAATCACAATAGGACAAAACAAGCAAAATCCTGGGAGTTGAATAAAAATTCTTCTTTATTTGAAACTTATTAAAACCAGAGAAATGGCACACAAAACAAGGTAGCAGCCAGGTGTGGCACTAATGGCTTACGCGTTTCGGCATGGAGCCGTAATCATAGCATGTAGTGCTACGTGTCACACCTCTTTACATAATTATCACCTGAAATCCTATTGGTTAAAAATTATACAACACACCTGATCATTAAACCTGTGCAAATGAAGTTAACCCTGCAACCTCCACAATTAGAAATAAAGATATAAACTCAAACTAATCATTGTAACAGTCAGTACAAAATAGGGGGGACACATCAGAACATCGGAAGTGCATGAGAAGGGGGGGGGACATTGATAGGGCTTCCTAGTGGTAAAGATAAAACTGTGTCCTATAGGAAACCGATTTCAGGAAATTCTGTCTTATTCGGAACTAGCTGCCATCCAAAACACGTCCCCCGAAGCTATTGCAAAAGGGGAAATGATTCAACTAAAAAGAAATTGCTCTGATGACAATGACTTTACGGTATTAGCCAGTGATTTAGAAACAAGATTGTACCAGAGGAAATATTCCAAAAATGCCATATGTAGGGCCAAACAGTCTGTGAGTACTAAGACTAGAGAAAGTCTTCTCCAACAAAACAGTCAGAGAAAGAAAGAAAGACAATACCACTAATCAATTCAAAGGGGTCACTTTTGTCACCACACATAGCGGCCAATTTAAAGAAATCTGTTCGATTGTATGTAAACACTTCCAAATTCTCAAGGCAGATGATAGATTGGTTGACACGGTAGAGAGTGGAGTCAGGTGCTCATAAAGGAAGGGCCCGACCTTGGGTTCCCTCTTATCACCCACGATGCTGCCCATGAATACCAAAGATTCAAGTGCTTGGATGAAACATCAGGGCATGTATCTGTGCGGTCACAGTACGTGTAAACCTTGTGAATATGTTAGGATATGTAATACTTTCTCTAGCTATGCCACGGGTGAAACATATAGTATTAAATCCTGCCTCAACTGTACCTGTAAATACGTCATATACCTATTGAATTGTTCTCAGTGTAAAATTCAATACGTAGGGCTCACCTCGAGAGATGTTAATACTAGAATCAGGGAGCATCTCTCTTCATTCAAAGTAGCCAAGTCAACCACTCCGGTGGTACAGCACTTTGGAGGATATCATGGTGGCAATCTTGCCAGTTTCTCATGGTGTGCCATTGAGAAGGTCAACAAACCCAAAAGGGGAGGCTCGATTGATCGCATGTTGGAGTTGAGGGAGGCTTATTGGATCTTTACATTGGGAACTAGGATTCCCAGTGGCCTCAACTCCAAATACGATATTATGAATTTCTGGTGATTCATTATAACTGTATTCTTGCATGCATTTCCTGTACATCTATTTGTTACACTGTGATTATACCTTGTCACTATTTGTAACAGACTAACGATGATCTTTAAGGATATGCTAATTTAGAATATAATGTATTATTTTCATCTTACTTTACAGATCAGGACAAGCTATTGCTGGTATTTGAATTTATTTTGTCTTTTATTTCCTAGTTGTAGTTTAGGATGTATTTCATATACTCAGGTATGTTCTCTGACATTTTATATTTCATGCATATTATTAGTTCTGAGTATCTACCTACGGATGTTATTGATTGTACTTCTGTGGGTTCTCCTAAAGCCCAGCACTTTTTAGCTGATATCCTTATTGTATATTTATTGTTTAGTAACATTATAGCTTATGCTAGACATATGTTTCCCTTCCCTACAGGAACCCCCCCCTTCTCATGTACTTCCGATGATATGTGTCCCCTATTTTGTGCTGACTGTTACAATGATTAGTTCGAGTTTATATCTTTATTTCTAATAGTGGAGGTTGCAGGGTTAACTTCATTTGCACAGGTTTAATGATCAGGTGTGTTGTATAATTTTTAACCAATAGGATTTTAGGTGATAATTATGTAAAGAGGTGTGACACGTAGCACTACAGGCTATGATTACGGCTCCATGCCGAAACGCGTAAGCCATTAGTGCCACACCTGGCTGCTACCTTGTTTTGTGTGCCATTTCTCTGGTTTTAATAAGTTTCCAATAAAGAAGAATTTTTATTCAACTCCCAGGATTTTGCTTGTTTTGTTACATTGATTGCCAGTCCAACCTGGAGTTCTACTGTGGGGAGGTGTGTGCTAAACACTTGCAGTAATTGGAGGATTTCCTAGCCGATTGATACAGCCGATACGTCAAGGGTGAGTGGCAGAAGGACGCCGCCAATAGGAGGTGATACGTCTACAGGGGCGGGTCGAAGGGACGCCGCGACTATCGAGCATACCCACTAGGACACCAAGCTAGTTCGTAGCAGACAGACGAGCACTTGGAGAGGTAAAGACATTACCCGTGCATCGCAGATTCCACTGATGATCCGGTAAAGAGTTATAGCTTTGGCAGCAGTGGATATACAGTATGCTATTTCCTCTGAGTCACTACTAATACCCATTCATTATCGGCACATGAACTTTTGTTTGTTATCTCCTTGGCTGTTAGTGATTATATTGCAAGACTTTGCCTACAGATATTCAAGTAATTTGTGAACTGTGAAACAGAGTTTTCAGTATGTATGTATTTAGAATCACAATAGGATCACAATTATCCAGAGTCACTAAAACCTCCCTAAGCAACAGGCGGAGGTGTTCAAGCTTAAATTTAAATGACATAGCATCCGAATCTGTCTGAGGCAAAACATTCCTTGAATCAGAAATTTCACCCTCAGACAGTAATTCCCTTATCCCCAACTCAGAGCACTGTGAGGGAACATCGGAAATAGCTAATAAAGCATCAGAGGATTCAGTATTTACATTAATACTTGACCTACTGCGTTTACCCTGCAACACTGGTACTGGTAATTTAGACAATACCTCTGTAAGGGTAGTTGACATAACTGCAGCCATCTCCTGCAGAGTAAAGGAATTAGACGCACTAGAAGTACTAGGCGTCGTTTGTGTGGGCATAAAAGGTTGTGACACTTGGGGAGAATTGGATGGCATATCCTGATTCTCTTCAGACTGAGAATCATCCCTAGGCACACTTACTTTATTTAAAATATGCTTTTTACATTGTAAAGCCCTTTCAGTACAAAAGTTACACAATGTTAGAGGGGGTTGCACAATAGCTTCTAAACACATAGAACAATGAGAAACCTCAATGTCAGACATGTTGAACAGACTAGTAATACCACAAAAGTTGTTTAAACACTTATTTATAGCATAAAATAAACATTAGAAAAATGTGTACTGTGCCTTTAAGAAAAGAAAAAGTAAACAATTTTTCCAAAATGCACAAAAAACATTAAATTATTCCCAAATTTAACTTAATATAGTTGGTTAATCCAAAAATTACTGCACCCAGAAGCAAGGGCAGAAATAAGGCTTTAGAAGTACTTATATCAACATGTAGTCAAAAGATAGATAAAAATACACTCTGCACCTCTGTGGCGCCTACCTGCCCCCAGGGTACTTCGAATCAAGTTTCCAACCCTTCAGACCAGCTACACAGTCCAGGAGCCATCCGAGTTACTGTTTGCTGCTGCTAAGCCTGAAGAAATTGCGCCAAAATAGGCTCCGCCCCTTAAGGTCAAAAGTCAGAGTAGGCCCAAACAACACCACATGGAAATGCAGTTTTGCACTAAAGTAAAAATACACACACAATATAACCCTCAAGCATAAAACCAATAAGTTTTAAGTGCCAAAAATAAAAAAACATAAAACATCAATTTTTATATTGTCTCCCATGTCACATAATGCCCAAATATCAACTAATGATAAATATAAAATAGGGACTCCAGTATCACCCCTCTTATTAAAATAGGTTTTACTGCTTACCCCATTCCCATACAGGGAAATAATGCCAGCCAGTTCTGATACACCAAGTCTCCTCAGAAAAAAAGGCTGCACATACCTTAATGCTGCTTGTAGCATGAAACCGGTCTCCACACTGAACATGTCTCATGGTTACCTTCAGATGTCTTGTGGGAACCAGCGTGGATCTTAGTTACAAATGCTAAGATCATCAAACCTCAGGGCAGAAATCTTCTTCCATATCCCCCTGAGGAAAATAGTACGCACCGGTACCATTTAAAATAAAAAACTTCTTGATTGAAGAAACTAAAACTAACACCTCACTTTACCATGTCTTCCTAGTATAACACAGGCAAAGAGAATGACTGGGGGTGGAGGGGAAGGGGAGGGGCTATATATACAGCTCTGCTGTGGTGCTCTTTGCCACTTCCTGTTAGCAGGAGGTTAATATCCCACAAGTAAGGATGAAATCCGTGGACTCATCATATCTTTGTAAAAGAAAAATGCATCTAATCTTAACCTGTGTGCCCTTTTAAAAAGCATGTATGCTCTCCTACTTTCCCTAACAGCAGGCATATATTATCAGCTGGGTTTGCCGCCCCCCAAATCTGTGAATTTGTGAAAAGAAAAATAATTGGGGGGGGCAGGACAAGGAAATATGTCAGATAAAAATGATGGTGAAGCTATTTTGGTAGAGAAGGTAGCAAAGACAAAGTTAGTCCCACTCTCTAGGCATCTAAAAAGTAATAGTAAGGGCACAGAAAGGGAAATGTGTGGACGTATTTCAGATGACTAGAGAAGCAGTAGCAGGGAACTTGAGGAATGGGGAGGGCAAAAATAAGCCAAACCAGACTTTTTTAGAGTTGTTAAGGGTATAATGATATACACTAAATGCTTTCTCTTGGTGCATCCAGAACAAATGAAGCCCATAAAAAGATATGTGCACATGACTGCTGAATGGTACACAAACGTTTGGGGCTATCTGTGGAAATAGTACAATTTGGAATTTAGAAGGGGTAATTTGGAGATGGTGTTAGAGGTAGAATGCAGTTTTTTGGTGAAAATAACTGACATGTGGGGAAGGATAGTTAAAGGGACACTCAGGTTAAATTACATTTTCATGATTCAGATACAGCATGTAATTTTAAACAACTTTACAATTTACTTCCATTTAAAAAAATGTGCACAGCCTTTTATATTTACACTTTTTGAGTCACCAGATCCTACTGAGCATGTGCAAGAATTCACAGACTATACGTATATGCATTTCGTGATTGGCTGATTGCTATCACATGGTACAAGGTGAGTGGAAATATACATAACTTTGATTTGTTATAAAAAAATCTACTACTCATTTGAAGTTCAGACTAAGTGCTATTGCATTGTCTTGTTATCTTGCATTTGTTGGTTATGCAAATCTAATGTGTTGACTGGTCCTTTAAAGTAGCAGAACCCAATACAGGAAAAAAATAGGCATCAGGAGTACAGAGGGTGCAGAAAACAAAAGCTAAAGAATGCTGAGCCTATTATTTTAAAAGATGCAATAAAGCAAGTTGTAAATACAAGCACATGTGCAGGTAGTTTGGAGGAGGGCGTTTTTTTTTTTGAAGACTAGGGAGAAACGCGTTGATGTTTAGCAGTTCTAACTTTGAACCACTTACTAATATTGATTGCTGAAGTGTATTTTATATTTTACTATTTATTTTGATCCTATATAATTCATCCTAAGTGCTAAATGCACTAAACAGCGGATGTTTTGGGAGGTTTATCTTTGAAAATCTAGGGACCGCATCTACCACAATACCTCTGATGCCCGGAGTGTTATGATGTGTTAGGCAGACACGTTATTAAGTGGAATGCCGATGGGAGACACACGCCAGGACAGACCTGTGTAATCCTGACTAATCTCCATTATTTCTGTTAAGGAGTAAGGTACTGTGTATACGTTTCCTAATTTTAAACATATGGTCGTTACAGAGAGAATCTCTCTGAGGATATATCCGCATCCACGCTTTGCGGATACCGTTGTTACAAGGTTGCAAATCAGACCGGATACTCTCGGTCCATCTGTTTACATTACTGACTGTTGTCATTTTGTGAGCATGCCTAAATGCTGGTTTGGAGACTTAACTGGACATTCTGGTGGTTGCAATAATCCCAAATATTAATCTTAATCATCTTCTGTGTGATTTTAGATATGCGCGCATATATACATTTGTTTTAGGATATTTGTTTTAACAATTTTTTATATTATTGTCTTTTAATTTTGGAGACATCCGATTTTGCTGGTTATCACTTTCTATATTTTAGGAAGACATATATAAACGATATTGCGATATGTTTTAATAAATTGTGTAATATTCTCACAGCATTTTTTTTATTTTAAATTATATCTTTATTATTATTATTATTATCGGTTATTTGTAGAGCGCCAACAGATTCCGCAGCGCTAAATAGCTCACTTTAGCTCCCTCACTTTGTATTGTGTTTTTGACATGTTTTTATATCCTATTAAGAGGGTTCTAGGATTAGTGAGGAGTTACAAAAATATAAATTTAGCCTAGCGCACATTCTCATTGTGCCAGTATAATTGGAAGTGTGAGACTCAGAGGGCAGGAAATAGGAACAGAAAGAAGGTCAACCAAACAGCAAGAAAACCAGTAAGAGGGATAGGCGGCATGATCTTGGAACATCCGAGCATTACAGCTAGGAGAGAAGACTTATTTAGTATAGACGGTGTGCCCCGGAATGATAAAGGTAACAACTAGTTTCTGGTGGATATTAAAGGAATGAACGAACAAAGCATAAATAGGGTCATAGAAGTTGGCTAATTATCTCAGGATAAGTCAACCAAACAAGATACCAGTAGGTGGCTTATTAGTCACATTTTTCTATGTTACTTGATGTGGGAGGGGGTCTCCTTGGAGGAGACCAGAAGATAGGAGTAACATATGCACCTTTTTTCTGATAATGCTTAAGAATTAGATGCACCTGTCAGAGTATATGAATATTATGATGAATATTACATATGTGTACATATATATATATATATATATATATATATATATATGTATATTTTATACACTGTATATGTTAGATGAGAACTCAGGATTAATTAAACATGAGTTTGTTGAACACAGCTTCTAATACACGTCTATCAGGATTGACGATCAGTAGAGCCTTTTTGAAACACAAACATTTCTTTTCTAAAGGAAATAGCTCAGTGACCCTATTCATTTGACTATATATGCAGATTTTTATAACCTCAGAACATTTGGTGAGGTGAGAAAAGAATGTGTTCAAGGACCCCTTTGGAATTTGACACGTGTGATACAACAGTTCTATCTCACTGAATCTCTATTTGAAGACTTACTGCAAAAACCCCTCTTGGGGGAAGGTGACACAAATAAAATCAAATACACATCTGCACTGCTGGCTAAACAGGAAATATGCTGTTTTAAAGACTCTTACAACTCCTCATGGATTGACCCCATGTGATGAGTATGAGACAAAAAGTCTGGCAACTGAAGTTACTGAAAAGTTAGAATGTTAGGATAATACAGTGAAGGCCCATGACTTACATTATGATTTCAAAACAACTATATATATTTTAATGGATATGAGATGTATATTTATGTGATATCAAACATTAACATCTAAATATATATATATATATATATGGAAAGTAAAAGATTGAATGATATATATATATATATATATATATATATATATATATATATATATTTTGAAGGCATGAATATCTTAGCCTCTGTGTGTTTAAGAACATGAATAGATGTTTATGGACCTGAAGAGAAGTGATTATTAACATTTATTTTTATTTCAGATCGACATAAACAGGATTTATGTATTCAGGAAGAAATACACAGAAATGTCACATACTATATCTGGGTGGATGCAAATATCAGGAGTTTTAAATACTACCAATCTGGAGATATAAAAATAAGCTGTTATTTGCAAAGAAATGCCAGAATACTGATAAAATTATAATGCATTTTAAGCTAATAATTAGCAGTGTTAAATTACCTTAATATAATAAAATGTTAATAATATAACATATTTGGTATCAGAATAATCAGAAAAAATAACCTAATATTAACCATCTGTAATTGGGGTTATATATGATTAATGCAGAGAGTGTAATCTGATTAAATAACCATTTTATGAAAAAAAAAAAAAATTAACTTGCTTAAAAATGTCAGAAATGCTGTATTGTATTGCTATGTTGTACTGTATGCTGCCACCTGGTGTTATGTTGCGAGAACTACAGCCAGAAGGTTCTTTCTGGCTGTTAAAAATGAAATTTCCAAGGGCCAATCCGATTTAGACTTCCCAGATAACCAATGGGAAGGTCAGCTCCCGTAGTGCCACCCACATGATGTCATCAATGATTATATAATGGGAGTGTTGAATGCACAAGAGAGAGTTGTCTGTAACTTGTTGAAAATTAGTGATCTGATTTTGGCTGCGATATACCTAAAAAAAAAAAAAGTTCACTTCAGCAAGGAGCTTAAAACTTATCCTTGATTTGTGCAAAAACCTTCTTTCAAATGAGATGACCTAAAGACCGCTACGAATTGGATCTGTTGCAAAACATTGGGAACCGGATTGCTGTTTATTTGGGTGATGTATACAAGGGTTTTGTAAGATAAGTTATATGCATAGTCAATTTGTATTTAATAGATTTAAAGAAATAGTGTGTTTTAATTAGCATTTCACAGCCTATATATATATTGTTTAAATCTGCGTCTGATTGACCAAGTAACTCATCTATGCAAGTTCTGATATTGTCAGTTAATTTTGTATTAGGATAAATTGCAGTTAAATAGCAGAATATATATTATCCTATTGTTTTATAAACACTGTTTAGAATTGTATTGCTTGGATGTTAAAGGTTTTTAGTCCCATTGTGTTAAATAAATAAAAGGCTGAATTGTGAAGGTATATTTTTCTGGGTTTTGTAAGAAGGATAGCATATCTTAAGAGTTGGTTTTACGCATATAAACTTTTATTTAGTTTCCTTTTACTGCAAATATAGTTCAATATGTTTATGGATATTAACTAAATAAAAGAATTCAGATATTTATATTAATTGTATGGTCTAGTAGGTGCATGGTTGATAAGGGTTTCTATTTCTTTGTATTGTGTTTATAACCCTGCCATAAACTTATATATATTATTTGGATAGCACTACTAAGATTTTCATAAATATACTGACATAATAATTGGAGGCACTTTTTCTGAGATTTATTAATATTCCATCATAATTGATATAATATATTTGTAAGTAAATAGAAATTATTATAAAAGAGAAAAAAAATAAATTCATATTTCGATATTAATATTTTAAAGATATAATTTTTTTTTTGAGAAGTTGAAATATTAATTTTCATGTTTCGAGATTGACATTAATATCTTGAAATATTATTAAAGATTAATTTTGAAAAATTAATAAAAATATTAATTTTTCATATTTCAAAATTAATCAAAAATATTAATTTTTCATATTTTCAAAGTTAATCAAAAATATTGATTTTTCATATTTCGGAATATTAATTTTTCATATTTCAAAATTAATAATATTTTTTTTTTTGAAATATAAAATTTTTCTCTCTTTTTATTGGCAAAAAATTGTATTAGCATTTTAGTTAAATAAATACTAAACCAATACAATAATGTCTGTAGCCAGAAGTGACTCATTTAATTCTATACATAGCAATGAAATTGGTCCCATAACCATACCTATTACTAAAGGTCAGGTCCTTAAGAAAGATATCTTAAGTTACCTTAAAGGGAAGTTTAATATTGCGGGTGAATTAAATGATTTTATGGATATGCTTGAAACTAGGGCTAAAAATATTACCGTTAATAATAATATGTGGAATGAAGAGAATGAATTCTTCCAGGAATTATTAATGATTAATCAATGCAAAGCTCCCATAAAGCGAGACGAACTAATACTAAAATCCTGGCCCCTTTTAATATGCATAATTGACGAAATGTCGTTTTGTGTCACAGACAAACGATTGCAAATACAGGAGCTAGAAAATAGTATTCGTTCCTCGCGCAGACGCGAAGAGGGTTTAAAAACAGCCAAAAATAAAATGGATGAATTTGCCCAAAACCTAGCCACCTTAGATAAGCACAATATGGACTTAATCGCGCAGATACAAGATTTAAATAAACAGCTTGCGCAAAGCCAGAGAGAATTAAGCGATTTAAAAAGGTCATATCGCCATAATGAAAACCCCTATATTAGCAATGAGAATAATACAGATAATGCTAACTCCTTTAGCGAACGCGTCAGGGACGAGGTACGAAAATATATAGAACAACATAGACAAATGACCCCTAACGGGTCAGAAGTAGATTTCCCAAATAGACAATCCCCTCAGGATGTAAATCCAGAGGACAGCTGTAGCGCAGCTGATGCGGGGGAGGGAAACTCTAACAGAGAATCCCAAAATAAGTCTGATAAAGTCTATGATTCCCATAAAATAATCACCTTCGTACAACGCGCAGTACCTATATTCTCCAATAAGGGAACAACATCTGTAATTGATCATTTACAGGCTTTTGAAAATGCGTTAGCTATAATGAATGTTACAAGTGAGAAATTGAAAATTGAATTTCTGCCTTGGGTATTTGACAGTAGGCATCACAAATTCTTTGTTTCACTAAAGGATATGAATATTCATTCCTGGAATGGGGTAAAACAACAATGCAGAAAAGAATTCGGGCAATATCGCACTAAAACTGCCGCGAAAATAGCGGTATATGGTTTAAAGTGTCGTGCGAATCAGAGTCCAGTCGAATTCCTTTCTGTATTGAAAAATGCGTACAGTATGGCTGAAGATAATCCCAGATTTGATGGCTCAGAATTTGTAAATTTATTTTTTGAAGCACTACCTACACCCATCAAAATTAACTTAGCTAGAGATTTTGATGAGGACTGCTCATTGGAATGGCTGATCAAAGAGAGTACAAAATTATACTCTATTCAGCAATCCAGTGAACAGGGGGTTAAAAAGGAGTCAAAACCCAAAATTGTGGCAGAAACTAGGGTATCACCTAGCCCCCTCAATTTGGAGTCTAACAAGAGGACTTATGCAGAGGTGGCCAGTCAAAACAGGCCATCTCCACAGAGGTTTAATTCTGCCCCTCCCCCTACACAGGTTGAGGTGCAGGGAGACTATAACCAAAGTGGGGGACATAATCAGGTGAATAATTACTCACAAAGAGAATACTCACCAAATAATTGGTATCCGCGCAAGGGTAGATACAATAGACGGCGAAGATATTCTCAGGGTAACCAGACACCCCAGGTATATAATGCTCCCCAAAGTACTAATGCTGAACAAGCTGAACCCCAGGGGCAACCACGCCAGAATAGAAATAGTGGCCCTGATTCTGAGGGAACCCAATGGTCCAGGAATCAGTACAATGGGGCACCAAGAGATAGGCCCAGGGGTAGAGGTAACTTGTACAATCAGGTAGATATGCTGTTTACCCAATTAAATCGGTTGAGCGAACAAATCGCTAATATGAGTCAAAAATCTACGGCTCAGCAACCGAACAATACTTTTTTAGGGGTACAGCCAGTGGTCAGCAGTGGACCACAGGCACAGTCATAAATACTGCAGTATCACCTGAAGGGGAGGGGAGAGATATACAAAATGTAGTAATAAATATCAATGATACTAATCATGTTATCTCCCCACAGACCGGAAACGGACAAATTAGCTGTGACAATGAGCGACATCAGCCGGGAAAAATTAACCAAACTTTTCCTCTGCAGTGTTCTCTTAACATTATTTCCACAGATGCAGTACACAAGAACCCAGCTGACCTTGTCATAGGGGAAACAGGTAGGTATGAAATTTCCTCTGCATCGAATGACACAGCGGATCCAGGTAAAACGTGGCGAAGCCCACAGATGTACAAGAATGCAAATTTTATGTGTGAAATGATAGAAACTACAGGAAGATATTATGTACTAGTTGAGCTGCAAGATTCAGTCTCCAACCCTATCAGGGGATTAATTGACACTGGGTCACAGGCAACTATCTTATCCCACAGGTACTACACACAGCTAAATGAGCTAACACCCCACAAACCCAAAATAAGAGAATTTGACGGTTCTCTAATAGGTGTTGGGGGTGACTCCCTAAAAGTCTACGGTACTGCCTGGTTAAAATTTAAATTGGGGAACAGGATCATAAGACACCCTGTCATTATAGTGGATCTGCCAACTGATCGTTTAATTATTGGTAGTGATCTCCTGAAACGATTAAGCACCATAATTGATTGCATAAATAATGTAATTTGGTCACAAGTTAAACGGCCTATCAATTATGAAAAATCTGGTATATCTCGCACCCGACATAGCTGTCACGTGGTGGAAGAGAAACCAGATGCTGTGGAGATTCATTTCAGGAATAACTCTGTACCTGAAATCACTATTCTACAAATAGATGACCAGACTCCTTTTAGTGGCTCTGATGGTAATACTTTTAAAATTTCGCCCGGAAAGATAGCAAATATCTCCCTAGATGGCGATATATTAACCATATCACTCCACAAGGGGGATCCTAAAATCCCTAAAGGGGGAGACCATGCTCAATACCTCACAGGGATTGAGAGAGTTAAAGAGGATCTATTTATCCCTATACAAGTACATGACCTTGGTAAAACCAAGTATGCTAAAATAAATTTAAAACAGGAAGCTAGCTATATAAGCGAAGGTTTATTAGCGCAAATAGCTGAACCTAAAGTGATTAAATATCTTTCTCTCCAAGACCACTGTGTCAACGGCCTGGATGACAGGTCTGAAAGCTATAACATCACAGCTAAGTGCTTATTATCTATCTCTATTGGTAATAAGTCAGTGAAGCACCTGTTTTTAGTTTTAAATACTCCCCATAATCAAATATACATTGGCAATGATATCTTACATAGATATGCCATACAAATAGATTTGATTAATTCTTGCCTCTGGAGCAGGTTAAAGGGGGACCCTGAAGTATTTCAGGATGAAAATGCAGCCCTGAAATCAAACCAGCAATTGCCATATGCTGTGAATATGCAGGTATCTAGCGATGTTATAATTCCTGCTGGGGCTGATAAATTTCTTTTACCCTTACAGGTAAAGAGAGGTCAGAAATTAAAAACTTCTGAAACACTGATTTGCCTCTCCCATAGAATACAAAATCTGGGTGTCTCAGTAACCTACACTCCTATGGTGAATATTGGAACTGTTCCAATAAATATTATTGTGCATAACATGACCCCACAGGATATAACATTATCCAAGGGAACTACCATAGGATATGCACTGGAATCAAGTTATTACACTTTTGGATTCCAGAATAATGTAATTGGGCTAATACCTGAAGGATACCTAACTGAAGAACAATTAATAGAACAATCCTTTGCATCTATGCCAGAGGGTCTATTTAATATTCAGTCTATTTATCCCTTCAGCTCAGAGGAAGGCATCTGTAAAATTGAAGAAGCCTCTCTAGTGTTTGATCAGCCAATCAAACAGCAAGATTACCCCAATCCCCAGAGTCATGGGAGCAATATAAATTATAATCAAGGGGATCTCACCTCTAGGTTGGAAGAAGCCTATGAAATAGGACAGCCTGAAATCTTTCCAGGATTTCAGCAAATAGTCGAAGAGCAAATATCCTTAGCCAATGGCTGTTCTAGCGATGATGAACGCCAACAGCTGCGAGAACTCCTGATGGAGTACAAGGATATTTTCGCTAAGGATTCTTATGACTGTGGTACCACAGACTTGCACATTGCAAGAATACAAACAGATCCTAATGCGCCACCTGTATTTGTCAAACAATACAGACTTCCCTTAGCCTCATATGATTCTCTTGCAGAGATCATAAGGAATTTGGAAGAAAGAGGTATTATCAGACAGGTGCACAGCTCTTATAATAATCCTATTCTAGGTGTCCTTAAGCCCAATGGACAATGGCGTTTGTGTGCTGACTTAAGACAGCTAAACAAACGAGTATACATGTCTGGCTGGCCTGTACCATACATTGACCAGTGTCTAGCACAAATGCAGGGATCCAAAATATTCACTGCCATTGATTGTGCACAGGGATATTGGACCATAAAGGTACATGAAGAGGACCAATATAAGCTAGCATTCTCCTTCCAAAAGATTCAGTATGCATTCCAGAGACTTCCATTTGGATACATAAATTCTGGACATGAATTTGCTGTATTCATGCATAAGGCTATGCCTGACGCACTGGAAAGGGGGACCTTATCTTATGTGGATGATGTTTTAATCAAAAGCACAGACTTTGAAAAACACATTGCAGAGCTTAAACACGTCCTCAGCCAACTTAAAAGGGCAGGTGTCAAATTATCCCTGCAAAAAGCTCAATGGTGCCGCACTCGTGTAAACTTCTTGGGACATGAAGTTACTTCTGACGGATTAAATCCCCAGAAGAAAAAGGTAGAAGCGATAGTGAATTCTAAAAACCCAACTAACTTAAAGGAATTGAGATCATTCCTGGGTATGACAAATTATTCTCGCAAATTCATTGATAATTATGCGGAATTAACTAAACCACTACTACTTCTTCTGAAAAAAGATGTGAAATGGCACTGGAGTGAGTCTCAAGAGACAGCCATCAGAGAGCTGAAGAGAAAACTCACTCAAGCACCTTGCTTAGCATACCCTGAAGGTGGCAAACCTTTCTTCTTAGAGACAGGTTACACAGATATAAGCATGAGTGCTGTGTTATACCAAAAGCATGATAATTTGAACAAAGCCATTGCTTATGCGAGCAAAAATCTATCCCCAGTAGAAATAAAGTTTAACGATTGCGAAAAAGCCCTCTTATCTACTGTATGGGCTCTACAAAATTTCCGCAGCTATATACAGGGCGAGAAAATTATTGTAGAAACGGCCCACCGTATTTGCAAAGTGAGAGAATAAGAGATGGGAATTTGTCTAACAGCCGCATAACAGCGTGGACTCTTTCCTTACAAGGCTGGCCCTTAGAAATTCGCTACAAGCAGAATAAAAAGAATCCAGTCGCACAAGGGCTTGCTGAGCTCCACGACTGTACTGCTAGAGATCCTGGGGAAAAATTATCAGAAGATGATTTTCTGGAAGAACAATTGCTTTCCCCATATAAAATGTACAATGAAGACCATTGTCAAACATTACCTTGGGTATATGTTGATGGTTGTTCTTACCATGCCACTATTGATAATGAGCGCAGACTAGTCGCTGGCATTGGTATAACTGGGGCAAATGGATTCTCAAATATATCTGTAGGTTTCAACATTGGACCAAGATCCAGTCAAGTTGCAGAACTAACTGCTGTTTTCAAAACCATTGAAATGGCTATTGAACATGGTATTCATGAATTTGTGATCATAACTGACTCAAATTATGTGCGTGACAGTTTTGTTGAATACCTGCCAACTTGGAAAAGAAATGGCATGCAGAAAAGCAATAACAAACCAGTCAAGCATGGCAAATTGTTCTGCGAGATTGATAATCTGGTAGTATCCAATGATTTAACCATACACTGGAAAAAGACCAAGGGTCATTCCAGAGTTTTAGGTCCTGATATGGAAGGCAATGACCTTGCGGACTCATTAGCCAAACAAGGAGCCATAACTGGAGAACTCCTTAATATTGAACACTTAATGGGTGCAATTCAGGTAGAAGCCATTACCAGAAACCAGGCAAAACAACAGAGTGAGCCTAACTTGGTACAATGGAGTCAGGATTCTCCTAGTGAGGACCTGATCACTAGTCAAAAAGAAGACCCCATTGTAGGCATCTTCTATAAACACATAGAAGATCCTGAAAGCAACCCCATCTCAAAAGATGATTGTATTGGCAAAGAAGATCTGAGAATCTTAATAAAATCTAAATCACAATTCAAATTACAGGATGGTTTGTTAATTAGAACCTCCAAAACTGGCATCCAACAGTGGGTAGTACCCACCAAGTTCAGAGGTCTAATGCTTCAACATGCCCATGATGCTCCCACATCTGGTCATCGCGGTGCCAAACTCACGTACGAAATATTGCGTGACTACGCTTTTTGGCCACACATGTTGAAAGATGTTCAAACCTACTGTCAAGGGTGTTTAATCTGTCCACAGTTCCAACCCACTGCACCAACGCATAGAGCGCCATTGCAGAAAAGGGGGATGGTAATGCCATGGTCAGATATACAAATTGATTTTATTGGTCCGGTAACAAGGTCATCAAGAGGTAACAAGTACATGTTAACAGTGACATGCCTGTTCACTAAATGGGTAGAGTGCATTAGTGCACCTAACAATAGTGCTGAAACATGTGCAGCATTGCTCATCAACCATGTATTTTCCAGATTTGGTTTGCCCCAAAGAATCGAATCAGATCGGGGGACCCACTTCACTAGCGAAGTGATGACAAAAATGTGGAAAATACTAGGGGTTAAAAGAAAGCTCCATATTGCTTATAGAGCTGCCTCAAGTGGTGGTGTAGAGCGTTACAACCAATCCATTGTTAAAATCCTCAAAAAGTTTGTGAGTGAAACAGGTAAAGACTGGGATATAAAACTACCTCTAGTCTTAATGGCATTAAGAGCAACTCCAAGTAGTGCTACCAAGATGTCACCTTTTGAGCTGATGACTGGTAGAAGAATGGTTCTACCTCAGCATCTGCTGTACCGTACATCAGACCAAAATTTGATAAACGCTGCCAATACACATCAATATGTGGAAAACTTAAGAAAGCACCTGCAATATGCCTTTGCATTTGCTCAAAGGAATTTAGAAAGAGCCGCAACTGCCACTAAAACCTATTATGATCTCAAAACATCCAAAAAGGAATATGAAATAAATGATAAAGTTTATCTTTATAACTTTGGAAGAGATCAGGTTAGGGAGAAGAAATTTCTTCCCTCATGGAAAGGTCCTTTTGTCATTACTGACATAATATCTCCAGTGGCCTATAAAATACGGATCCCCAAAAAATGAAGGTTTCATAGATAAATGGGTACATATAAATCAACTGCGGGCATGTCATCCCAGGTCCCAACTACAAGTCATAGAGGGAGAATGAAGTGTCATATCCCCAAATGCACTAAAGACATACTGTAATTTAAAGATGCCTAACTGATAAACATGAAAGCTCAAAATAACAAACTTTCTTCATAAGAGACTGTCTATGAGGTATACGGTTGATCCTCATCAAATACCACTGACTTTAAGCCAATTCAAATACATGTGTCCTACATCTATTTGAAGTTGGAAGGGGGATTTATGTCAGAGTATATGAATATTATGATGAATATTACATATGTGTACATATATATATATATATATATATATATATATGTATATTTTATACACTGTATATGTTAGATGAGAACTCAGGATTAATTAAACATGAGTTTGTTGAACACAGCTTCTAATACACGTCTATCAGGATTGACGATCAGTAGAGCCTTTTTGAAACACAAACATTTCTTTTCTAAAGGAAATAGCTCAGTGACCCTATTCATTTGACTATATATGCAGATTTTTATAACCTCAGAACATTTGGTGAGGTGAGAAAAGAATGTGTTCAAGGACCCCTTTGGAATTTGACACGTGTGATACAACAGTTCTATCTCACTGAATCTCTATTTGAAGACTTACTGCAAAAACCCCTCTTGGGGGAAGGTGACACAAATAAAATCAAATACACATCTGCACTGCTGGCTAAACAGGAAATATGCTGTTTTAAAGACTCTTACAACTCCTCATGGATTGACCCCATGTGATGAGTATGAGACAAAAAGTCTGGCAACTGAAGTTACTGAAAAGTTAGAATGTTAGGATAATACAGTGAAGGCCCATGACTTACATTATGATTTCAAAACAACTATATATATTTTAATGGATATGAGATGTATATTTATGTGATATCAAACATTAACATCTAAATATATATATATATATATATGGAAAGTAAAAGATTGAATGATATATATATATATATATATATATATATATATATTTTGAAGGCATGAATATCTTAGCCTCTGTGTGTTTAAGAACATGAATAGATGTTTATGGACCTGAAGAGAAGTGATTATTAACATTTATTTTTATTTCAGATCGACATAAACAGGATTTATGTATTCAGGAAGAAATACACAGAAATGTCACATACTATATCTGGGTGGATGCAAATATCAGGAGTTTTAAATACTACCAATCTGGAGATATAAAAATAAGCTGTTATTTGCAAAGAAATGCCAGAATACTGATAAAATTATAATGCATTTTAAGCTAATAATTAGCAGTGTTAAATTACCTTAATATAATAAAATGTTAATAATATAACATATTTGGTATCAGAATAATCAGAAAAAATAACCTAATATTAACCATCTGTAATTGGGGTTATATATGATTAATGCAGAGAGTGTAATCTGATTAAATAACCATTTTATGAAAAAAAAAAAAATTAACTTGCTTAAAAATGTCAGAAATGCTGTATTGTATTGCTATGTTGTACTGTATGCTGCCACCTGGTGTTATGTTGCGAGAACTACAGCCAGAAGGTTCTTTCTGGCTGTTAAAAATGAAATTTCCAAGGGCCAATCCGATTTAGACTTCCCAGATAACCAATGGGAAGGTCAGCTCCCGTAGTGCCACCCACATGATGTCATCAATGATTATATAATGGGAGTGTTGAATGCACAAGAGAGAGTTGTCTGTAACTTGTTGAAAATTAGTGATCTGATTTTGGCTGCGATATACCTAAAAAAAAAAAAAGTTCACTTCAGCAAGGAGCTTAAAACTTATCCTTGATTTGTGCAAAAACCTTCTTTCAAATGAGATGACCTAAAGACCGCTACGAATTGGATCTGTTGCAAAACATTGGGAACCGGATTGCTGTTTATTTGGGTGATGTATACAAGGGTTTTGTAAGATAAGTTATATGCATAGTCAATTTGTATTTAATAGATTTAAAGAAATAGTGTGTTTTAATTAGCATTTCACAGCCTATATATATATTGTTTAAATCTGCGTCTGATTGACCAAGTAACTCATCTATGCAAGTTCTGATATTGTCAGTTAATTTTGTATTAGGATAAATTGCAGTTAAATAGCAGAATATATATTATCCTATTGTTTTATAAACACTGTTTAGAATTGTATTGCTTGGATGTTAAAGGTTTTTAGTCCCATTGTGTTAAATAAATAAAAGGCTGAATTGTGAAGGTATATTTTTCTGGGTTTTGTAAGAAGGATAGCATATCTTAAGAGTTGGTTTTACGCATATAAACTTTTATTTAGTTTCCTTTTACTGCAAATATAGTTCAATATGTTTATGGATATTAACTAAATAAAAGAATTCAGATATTTATATTAATTGTATGGTCTAGTAGGTGCATGGTTGATAAGGGTTTCTATTTCTTTGTATTGTGTTTATAACCCTGCCATAAACTTATATATATTATTTGGATAGCACTACTAAGATTTTCATAAATATACTGACACACCTCTTTTGTCACCTGGGTGTTGAATGAGAATGACAGAGGTAGTATGCGATGCAGCATCGCTGCTCAATTTACCCTCAATAGTTGCATTTCCACATTGTTTGCACAGGCATTTATCTGGATGTCATGCCTCTTTGTGCTTGACTGCTGCTATAAATTATGGACCTCATCCCTCAACCTGTTGATTGATTCCTTTAAAGGGACAGTCTACTGCAGAATTTGTATTGTTTAAAAAGCTAGATAGGGGCTAATGGCTACACCTAAAGGGCATGGGGATCAAACATGCCCAGTAGAGGGCATAAAACAGTACATGGCAGCAGAAAAGGAGAGGGGGCCACACTGGAAAATGGCTGCATGCTAAAATGGCTTGGATATCTCAAATACTACCACAATAACTAAGAGCGAATCTCGACCTCCCTCAGTGTGCCAAGTGGCTGAACATCGGCAGAGACTCCCGGTCATGATCGTGACTTTATTAAACTGAGAGACCCACCTGGAGAACATACTCGCTGTAGGCTGCATCTGTACTGAGAGCCTGGACATCAACTGCACAACACAGGCTACACAAGGCCTCCAGCTATCACCGCACATTGAAACCGGCTCTAGGGTAGCCGCAACTGCATATGACTGTAGCGGATCCAGCCCGGAGGGGAATAAATGCAAGGAAAACTCCAGCACCTCATTTAATTTAAAAAAATATATGCAAAAAAAAAAGACAGAGAACGTTATCTACAAGCCATAGTCAAATACATAGTCTGCAGTGCTTTTATCAAACTATATATACCTACAATGCAAGTTACCTGTATTTCTCATGAGTAAATTTATGCATTGGGGTTCTATCTATCAAAGGATTGAACATTGTCTAAGGAACTTATAACATTTTATATTTAATATTTTTTATTGAGGGAATTGCACAGACAAATACGCAAAAACAGTTTGCCCCAACAAGGACTTGGTATACAGCATATAATAAAACAAGTATTATGGACAATTAGACCTGTATAAGAACAACTATAGAAATAATACTCCTATCAATTTCGCAAAGTGTTCTCAAGTTGATGGATGCATCAGGTGGATAAAAGTTGGAGAGCAAACTCAAAATCGCCCTCTTTTCCCTCAAAGATAGCTGAGGTCGCTTTTGGGCCTCTATGGATTAAAGGTACTATTCAGAGGGCTTTTAGAAAGCACAGGCCCAATCGAGGCCTGCGCTGATAGGCTCCTTCCATTGACAACTAGGACCCTAGAAAGGTCCAAGAGATTGAGAGTAATAATGAAGGAGATGATATACTCAAGCATAGCAAGATTAGATATTCCAATATTTCACATTGTATCAGAAATGCGAACTGTAGGGACTGCATCTCACATAAGCTCACATACTAATATATACAAGAATGTAGTTGCTCACAAGAATACAAATATGGGAAGAACATTGAGGCTAAAAAAACAAACAAACTAGAAGTTGCAGGCACAGAAGGGGTTATAGCTTTGCAGAAAAATTAGGCTGCTGGCTGGGCTACAAACTTCTGCAGTCACCTGGAGGTGATTAAGTGCTTATTCCACCGTGATGGGCAGCGTATAGATGGGAGACACGTGAACTGGGCGCCCCAGGCTCTCTGGGCTTTAGACAACAAAGTAGTAATTCAAGGGGGAGCATAGATATACAAGTGAGGTTGCAGATGCAGTAACTAATAATGATATACAGACTGTAGATATTAGACAATGAATGAAATTCATAAAAAATTGTAACATTAAGGACATTCGAAGAGCCATTTTTACATTTATATGGGTACATTTTCTAACCTGGGCTCTACGAACAGGGCAGAGACTGCTCAACTCTGCCATATAGGAGCATAGAGGATAAATTATTTATCCCTTTACTACACAATTGGGAAGAGAGGGGGGGAAGAGGGGAAGGGAGAAAGAGAGGGGGTAAAAGTGAGGGAGGGAGGGGAGAAAGGGAGGGAGGGATAGGGAGAGGAAAGGGGGAAAGGGAAGAGGAAAGGGATGGGGAAGGGGGGGGGGTGGAAGGGGAAAGGGGAAGGAGGGAGAGGGGGGGCGGATCCAAAACATGTATTTAGGTCCCATTCCTGGAAGAAAAAAACAAAACAAAACAAAAAAAAAAAAAAAAAAAAAAACATGCTACCCAAGTGATCTCTAAAAGTAAGCCAAGTACTCTCTTCCCCACCAACACATATTATCAATAGGGGGCTGCAAGGATATGTGAGGGGAAATGGTTCACAATATATAGTTAGATTAGAGAAGAGCAAGGGGCAGACAATGGTAATTTCATAGATATAAGAGACAAAACAGTCGCATATTTAACACCAAAGGTAGCCAAATGATTAGAGAGGATAGAGGTTCTCACATCTCCACCTAACTGACAGGCATGAATATTGCTGGGGCCACAAGTTTACACAATTGAGTCTATATGTTCAGACCTAACGGTCGTCATGCAGGAAAACAAGTATAGAACACAGACACCCTGCTGAGCATGGCGGTAGCTAAGCAGATGACAGCCACAGCAGAAACGCTCAGCCCACGCCGGTCCTTACACAGGGTTGTCTCACCGAGGTGTCAAGTAGGTCCAGAGGCTTCCAGCGTGACATGTCCATCAGATATAGCCCCAGACAGACAATCATGCCAGGGTCAAGTTGTCCTCCATGTGCACCCCTCTGAAGTATAGCGGCACAGTAGCAAGGGCTCCCACAGTCCCCCCAGGGTATCTGGACCCAGAGATCTGACCTGCACCGGGTCGCCGGTAATCCACAGGTCTCCAATTCTGCGATGTGCGGTAGGCTAGCCGGGAGTTGATCGATAACCTCCTGAGAATCACTGCACTGCTCACTCAAAACAGCATGGGGTGCCACCTCCGAGACTTCAGCAGCAACTGTTGCGTGGGTGTCCGCCATGATATATAGGAGGCGGTCAAATCTTCGGTACATCTCGCGATCAAAGTCCTCAAACCAATCCTGCAGCGTCGCAAGCAGCCCCTCCATGGTCCCAGAAGCCCCACACTCCATCGGGTACCGCTCCGCAAAGTCAGCTCAGGCCTGCCGCAAAAGACGTGGCATATGTTTCTCTCAGGGAGGCCCCAAGCTCGGCTAGGCCCCAATCTGTCACTCCTCTCTGGTGCTTGAAACCCTTTTATAGGGTACTGGTTAGGTCCTCAACTGATGCAGGGCTCGCTTAGAGTGGGTACATCTCCCTTGTCATGCGAATTAGCTAAATTTTAACAGTTTTTTTTGTCATTTATTGCAGGAGCCATATTCAAACACGTCCTCTCTGTATGCAAGCTGGCTCCGCCCCACCAACTTATAACATTTTAGACTTATATGTTATAGAAAATATGACCATTTACCCAGGCTATGCTTTCTACTCCTCTTCACATACAACAACCTATGGGGGCTGCATTTGTCTCTTAAGATTGCATAAGTACATAAGAGAACTTTATTTAAAGATTGAACATTATACAAGAAGCAGATAACTCCTCAGATGTGAATCCTATGGATTCTGCAGCCCTTATACATCACATGACACAAACTCCCCAGCATACAGTATCATCACGTGCAAAGCTTTATATTGAACTATTCCTAAGCATTATGTGTAGCTGAGAGTAATGCTCCATGTTTCAATATTCACTGATTTTTGGATTTTAATAGTATTGATGACCATTTTCACAGACAACTCATACATTATTATCCAATGTTGAGATCCTACCTCTCTATAATACCACAGAACTGTGCTCACTGATAATATAAGAATCACCTGTAGATAATTCTATCATTATTAAAGTTTTCTTATCTTCAGACCTGAGATCTAAATATTTATCAGCTAGGAAAATTGTGCAAGAAAGCAAATAAAGTGGAAAAGCAACACAAAACTGCGACTCTCACTCAAAATTGAAAAATCTCAAGAATCTTCTACTGGGATTTATCAAGATCACCAAAACAACAGGTAATGGCTAGTGATGTCCCGAATAGTTCGCCGGCGAATAGTTCCCGGCGAACATAGCTTGTTCGCGTTCGCCGCGGCGGGCGAATATATGCGATGTTCAGTCCGCCCCCTATTCGTCATAATTGAGTAAACTTTGACCCTGTACCTCACAGTCAGCAGACACATTCCAGCCAATCAGCAGCAGACCCTCCCTCCCAGACCCTCCCACCTCCTGGACAGCATCCATTTTAGATTCATTCGGAAGCTGCATTCTTAGTGAGAGGAGGGACAGTGTAGCTGCTGCTGATTTAATAGGGAAATCGATAGCTAGGCTAGTGTATTCAGTGTCCACTACAGT
>NW_026512741.1:0-58472 GCF_027579735.1 Bombina bombina
CTGAACAAAAGGCAGGATAGTCCTTACAGTTACCATTTTGAATGTTGGTAACCTTACATAACGATTCAATATTTTTAGATCCAGAACTGGTCTGAAGGAATTCTCCTTCTTTGGTACAATGAAGAGATTTGAATAAAACCCCAGCCCCTGTTCCAGAACTGGAACTGGCATAATTACTCCAGCCAACTCTAGATCTGAAACACATTTCAGAAATGCTTGAGCTTTCGCTGGATTTACTGGGACACGGGAAAGAAAAAATCTCTTAGCAGGAGGCCTTATCTTGAAGCCAATTCTGTACCCTTCTGAAACAATGTTCTGAATCCAAAGATTGTGAATTGAATTGATCCAAATTTCTTTGAAAAAACGTAATCTGCCCCCTACCAGCTGGGCTGGAATGAGGGCCGCACCTTCATGTGGACTTTGGAGCTGGCTTTGGTTTTCTAAAAGGCTTGGATTTATTCCAGACTGGAGATGGTTTCCAAACTGATACCGCTCCTGTGGGTGAAGGATCAGGCTTTTGTTCCTTATTGTGACGAAAGGAACGAAAACGATTATTAGACCTAAATTTACCTTTAGATTTTTTATCCTGTGGTAAAAAAGTTCCTTTCCCTCCAGTAACAGTTGAGATAATAGAATCCAACTGAGAACCAAATAATTTATTACCCTGGAAAGAAAGGGAAAGCAAAGTTGACTTAGAAGACATATCAGCATTCCAAGTTTTAAGCCATAAAGCTCTTCTAGCTAAAATAGCTAGAGACATATACCTGACATCAACTCTAATGATATCAAAGATGGCATCACAAATAAAGTTATTAGCATGTTGAAGAAGATTAACAATGCTATGAGAATTATGATCTGTTACTTGTTGCGCTAAAGCTTCTAACCAAAAAGTTGAAGCTGCAGCAACATCCGCTAAAGATATAGCAGGTCTAAGAAGATTACCTGAACATAAGTAAGCTTTTCTTAGAAAGGATTCAATCTTCCTATCTAAAGGATCCTTAAAGGAAGTACTATCTGCCGTAGGAATAGTAGTACGTTTAGCAAGAGTAGAGATAGCCCCATCAAATTTAGGGATTTTGTCCCAAAACTCTAATCTGTCAGATGGCACAGGATATAATTGCTTAAAACGTTTAGAAGGAGTAAATGAATTACCCAAATTATTCCATTCCCTGGAGATTACTTCAGAAATAGCATCAGGGACAGGAAAAACTTCTGGAATAACTACAGGAGATTTAAAAACCTTATTTAAACGCTTAGATTTAGTATCAAGAGGACCAGAATCCTCTATTTCTAATGCAATTAAAACTTCTTTAAGTAAAGAACGAATAAATTCCATTTTGAATAAATATGAAGATTTATCAGCATCAACCTCAGACAGAATCCTCTGAACCAGAGGAACCATTATCAGAATCAGAATGATGATGTTCATTTAAAAATTCATCTGAAAAATGAGAAGTTTTAAAAGACCTTTTACGTTTACTAGAAGGAGGAATAACAGACATAGCCTTCTTAATGGATTTAGAAACAAAATCTCTTATGTTAACAGGAACACTCTGAGTATTAGATGTTGACGGAACAGCAACAGGTAATCTAACATTACTAAAGGAAATATTATCTGCATTAACAAGTTTGTCATGACATTCATTACAAACAACAGCTGGAGGAACAAATACCATAAGCTTACAGCAGATACACTTAACTTTGGTAGATCCAGCACCAGGCAGCGTTTTTCCAGAAGTATCTTCTGACTCAGTGTCAATCTGGGACATCTTGCAATATGTAATAGAAAAAACAACATATAAAGCAAAATTGATCAAATTCCTTAAATGACAGTTTCAGGAATGGGAAAAAATGCCAGTGAACAAGCTTCTAGCAACCAGAAGCAATAAATAATGAGACTTAAATAATGTGGAGACAATAATGACGCCCATATTATTTGGCGTCTAAATGCTTTTGGCGGCAAAAATGACGCCACATCCGGAACACCGACACCTTTGGCGCAAAAACGTCAAAAATGACGCAACTTCCGGCGACACGTATGACGCCGGAAACAGAAAAAAAAAAATTTGTGCCAAAAAAGTCCGCGCCAAGAATGACGCAATAAAATGAAGCATTTTCAGCCCCCGCGAGCCTAACAGCCCACAGGGAAAAAAAGTCAAATTTTAAGGTAAGAAAAAAATTGATTTATTCATATGCATTATCCCAAATATGAAACTGACCGCCTGAAATAAGGAATGTTTGAACATCCTGAGTCAAGGCAAATAAATGTTTGAATACATATATTTAGAACTTTATAAAAAAGTGCCCAACCATAGCTTAGAGTGTCACAGAAAATAAGACTTACTTACCCCAGGACACTCATCTACATGTAGTAGAAAGCCAAACCAGTACTGAAACGAGATTCAGTAGAGGTAATGGTATATATAAGAGTATATCGTCGATCTGAAAAGGGAGGTAAGAGATGAATCTCTACGACCGATAACAGAGAACCTATGAAATAGACCCCGTAGAAGGAGATCATTGAATTCAAATAGGCAATACTCTCCTCACATCCCTCTGACATTCACTGCACGCTGAGAGGAAAACCGGGCTCCAACCTGCTGCGGAGCGCATATCAACGTAGAATCTAGCACAAACTTACTTCACCACCTCCATAGGAGGCAAAGTTTGTAAAACTGATTTGTGGGTGTGGTGAGGGGTGTATTTATAGGCATTTTGAGGTTTGGGAAACTTTGCCCCTCCTGGTAGGAATGTATATCCCATACGTCACTAGCTCATGGACTCTTGCTAATTACATGAAAGAAATAAGCCATGTGCCCCTCTTGCATACACCACAAATATCAAATGAAACATCGTAAAAAACACTGCACTCCCTCAGGCCAGTGATAAAAACGACTGCCCTTAAGCAAACCGCAGCTCCCAGCGTCTAGCCCACCTTGAATAAGCCTCAAAGATATATTTTACATACTTTGGCAATCAATATAAAGGGATTCCAGGTACACAATTTCCTTACATATAGTGCATACTGCTTACCCCTCCCCATATAGGGAATGTCAGCCTGTTCTGATGCATCAAGTCTCCCCAGAAACAAAAGACTAAACATACCTCAATGCTGCTTGCAGCAAGACACCGTTCTCCACACTGAAGATTTTTCTTACACTACCTTCAGCTGCGCTGTGGGAACCATCAACGTTTGCTAGCCTAAGATCATCAACATCAGGGCAGAAAATAAGATGTCTCCACTCCTCTTGGGAAGTAATAGACTGACGATTTCTCCCTGAGAAAAATAGTACTCACTGGCACCATTTTAAAATAAAAAAACTCCTTGATTGAAGAATCTAAACTAACACCTCACTTTACCTCTTAGTATCACTAACACAGGCAAAGAGAATGACTGGGTTGGGAGGGAAGGGAGGAGCTATATGTGCAGCTCTGCTGTGGTGCTCTTTGCCACTTCCTGCTAACAGGAGATTTAATCCCATATCTTGTAAAAGAAAAGAAAGGTAGAAGTTCATTTGAGAGTCAAATGTTATGTATACAAATCTTGTTTGTGAGTTTAGGAAAAGTTCCGATATCTGTGTGTCAGCTGGATCCGGGGTCTTTAAGTGCTGTAACTATCGGTACAAGCTTTCTGTTAAGACACAATAGAGTGGCCACGCCAAACACAGCTGACTGCCTGATTCAAAGGTGCTTGATTAAGCAGGTATATTCTTCCAAACGGAAGCGGATGTGGTTCTGAGCAACGCGTTTCAAAATCCTTTTTCAAGCTCAGAAATGGTTTAGATTACAAGCCTTATAAAGCAGTGCCTGTCCATTAATGAAATGTATCGGTTTTTATGTTATTTTTTTTTTATTATTTGTTTAATTTTTATTTAATGCTTGAGAATATCTAATTATAGACTGAAATAAGCCTCCAGTATACAATATATGATATTTTAGATTGCTTTATTATTGGGAAACAGCACCTCTAAGAGAAATAATATACCAAGATTACATATGTTATTGTATATATATGAAATAACCAATATGTTTTTCAAATTATTTGATATGACATTAGGTGGTATAATTTATAGGGCTCACAACCGTTACATCAAATAAATTATATCAGTACAAGAAACGGCATATATCCTGCACATATAGTATAATAAGTATATCTCTTTAAATTATTGTTGCATCATTGATAGGCACTGCTTTATAAGGCTTGTAATCTAAACCATTTCTGAGCTTTAAAAAGAAATTTGAAATGCGTTGCTCAGAACCACATCCGCTTCCGTTTGGAAGAATATACCTGCTTAATCAAGCACCTTTGAATCAGGCAGTCAGCTGTGTTTGGCGTGGCCACTCTATCGTGGCTAACAGAACGCTTGTACCGATAGTTACGTCCTTTGGCAGCCTCAAACTCCTATAAACTGCTTTTATGTGTTTTGTAGAAGAGATGTCTGCATGTTATATCGTATCTACATTGTAGATCTTCGCTGGATAAAGTTTACCTATATGTAAGTACGGATATACGCTTAAGCGTTACAGCTGTAGACTTTGCATTAAGGAGTCTCTTCTCCCATTAACAGAACCTGGAAACGTCAATTCTGAGGGAGCCTTACAGCACTTAAAGACCCCGGATCCAGCTGACACAGATATCGGAACTTTTCCTAAACTCACGAACAAGATTTGTATACATAACATTTGACTCTCAAATGAACTTCTACCTTTCTTTTTACGATCATCACTGATTGTCATTTAGTATATCAATTGTTTTAGCCACAATAATTGTATCTGTTCATGTAGTAGTATATATTTGTGCTTTTAGCAGTCATATTAATTGCATCTGTGCTTTTAGCAGTTGTATCAATTGCATCTGTGCTTTAGCAGTTGTATCAATTGCATCTGTGCTTTTAGCAGTTGTATCAATTTCATCTGTGTTTTTAGCAGTTGTATCAATTGCACTTGTTCTTTTATCAGCTTATGTTTGTGCAGCCGCACTTTATTTATGATTGTTGAATTTTTTAACCCATAGTATTGTTGTGTAAATAAAGGGTATATCTTTTATCATCAGATCAATTAGATATTTTTTGTTCTATACGGGAGGACTCATGTAAGGACTATTAGGTTCTAAATCTTACATGATATTTATATAAGTTTAATTTTAGGATTGTTGCGCAATAATATGATTTTAAACAGTGTAAAAAGCTATAGCATATCCTCTTCACTATCACACACATTCATTTGTATTTAGACATCCACTATATTTATTTCTTATAACAGTTTATTTGGACTTTATGTTTAGTCCCCTAAAATAAATTTCATTATCTTATGATTCACTAAATATGAGTTTAGTAAATATTAGTTAATAACAGAATTTATATTTACCTGATAAATTCCTTTCTCCTACGGTGTGTCCGGTCCACGGCTTCATCCTTACTTGTGGGATATTCTCTTCCCCTACAGGAAGTGGCAAAGAGAACACACAGCAGAGCTGTCCATATAGCTCCCCTTAGGCTCCGCCCCCCAAGTCATTCGACCGACGGTTAGGAGAAAAAGGAGAACCATAGGGTGCAGTGGTGACTGTAGTTTTGTAGTTTGGAAAAATAAATTTAAACCTGACTAAATGCCAGGGTGGGCCGTGGACCGGACACACCGTAGGAGAAAGGAATTTATCAGGTAAAACATAATTTATGTAAGAACTTACCTGATAAATTCATTTCTTTCATATTAGCAAGAGTCCATGAGCTAGTGACGTATGGGATATACATTCCTACCAGGAGGGGCAAAGTTTCCCAAACCTCAAAATGCCTATAAATACACCCCTCACCACACCCACAATTCAGTTTAACGAATAGCCAAGAAGTGGGGTGATAAGAAAGGGGCGAAAGCATCAAAAATAAGGAATTGGAATAATTGTGCTTTATACAAAAAAATCATAACCACCACAAAAAAAGGGGTGGGTCTCATGGACTCTTGCTAATATGAAAGAAATGAATTTATCAGGTAAGTTCTTACATAAATTATGTTTTCTTTCATGTAATTAGCAAGAGTCCATGAGCTAGTGACGTATGGGATAATAAATACCCAAGATGTGGAACTTCCACGCAAGAGTCACTAGAGAGGGAGGGATAAAATAAAGACAGCCAATTCCGCTGAAAAATAATAATCCACAACCCAAAACAAAAGTTTTAATCTTAATAATGATAAAAACTGAAAATATAAGCAGAAGAATCAAACTGAAACAGCTGCCTGAAGTACTTTTCTACCAAAAACTGCTTCAGAAGAAGAAAACACATCAAAATGGTAGAATTTAGTAAAAGTATGCAAAGAAGACCAAGTTGCTGCTTTGCAAATCTGATCAACAGAAGCTTCATTCCTAAACGCCCAGGAAGTAGAAACTGACCTAGTAGAATGAGCCGTAATTCTTTGAGGCGGGGATTTACCCGACTCCACATAAGCATGATGAATTAAAGACTTTAACCACGACGCCAAAGAAACGGCGGAGGCCTTCTGACCTTTTCTGGACCCAGAAAAGATAACAAATAGACTAGTCATTCTAAAATCTTTAGTAGCTTCAACATAATACTTCAAAGCTCTTACTACATCCAAAGAATGTAAAGATCTCTCCTTTGAATTTGTAGGATTAGGACACAATGAAGGAACAACAATCTCTCTACTAATGTTGTTAGAATTCACAACCTTAGGTAAAAATTTAAATGAAGTCCGCAACACTGCCTTATCCTGATGAAAAATCAGAAAAGGAGATTCACAAGAAAGAGCAGATAACTCAGAAACTCTTCTAGCAGAAGAGATGGCCAAAAGGAACAGAACTTTCCAAGAAAGTAATTTAATGTCCAGAGAATGCATAGGTTCAAACGGAGGGGCTTGTAAAGCCCTCAGAACCAAATTAAGACTCCAAGGAGGAGAAATTGATGTAATGACAGTTTTGATACGAACCAAAGCCTGTACAAAACAATGAATATCAGGAAGATTAGCAATCTTCCTGTGAAAAAGAACAGAAAGAGCAGAGATTTGTCCTTTCAAGGAACTTGCAGACAAACCTTTATCCAAACCATCCTGAAGGAACTGTAAAATTCTAGGAATTCTAAAAGAATGCCAAGAGAATTTATGAGAAGAACACCAAGAAATGTAAGTCTTCCAGACTCGATAATAAATCCTTCTAGACACAGATTTACGAGCCTGTAACATAGTATTAATTACTGAGTCAGAGAAACCTCTATGACTAAGAATCAAGCATTCAATTTCCATACCTTCAAATTTAATGATTTGAGATCCTGATGGTAAAAAGGGCCTTGAGATAGAAGGTCTGGTCTTAACGGAAGAGTCCAAGGTTGGCAACTGGCCATCTGAATGAGATCCGCATACCAAAACCTGTGAGACCATGCTGGAGCCACCAGCAGTACAAATGAACGTTCCATTAGAATTTTGGAAATCACTCTTGGAAGAAGAACTAGAGGCGGAAAGATATAGGCAGGATGATAATTTCAAGGAAGCGACAACGCGTCCACTGCCTCCGTCTGAGGATCCCTGGATCTGGACAGATACCTGGGAAGTTTCTTGTTTAGATGAGAGGCCATCAGATCTATTTCTGGAAGTCCCCAGATTTGAACAATCTGAAGAAATACCTCTGGGTGAAGGGACCATTCGCCCGAATGTAACGTCTGGCGACTGAGATAATCCGCTTCCCAATTGTCTACACCTGGGATGTGAACCGCAGAGATTAGACAAGAGCTGGATTCCGCCCATACAAGTATCCGAGATACTTCTTTCATAGCCTGAGGACTGTGAGTCCCACCCTGATGATTGACATATGCCACGGTTGTGACATTGTCTGTCTGAAAACAAATAAACGATTCTCTCTTCAGAAGAGGCCAGAACTGAAGAGCTCTGAAAATTGCACGGAGTTCCAAAATGTTAATTGGTAATCTCGCCTCCTGAGATTCCCAAACCCCCTGCGCTGTCAGAGATCCCCATACAGCTCCCCAACCTGAAAGACTCGCATCTGTTGAGATCACAGTCCAGGTTGGACGAACAAAAAAAGCCCCTTGAACTAAACGATGGTGATCTATCCACCACGTCAGAGAGTGTCGTACATTGGGATTTAAGGATATTAATTGTGATATCTTTGTAAAATCCCTGCACCATTGGTTCAGCATACAAAGCTGAAGAGGTTGCATGTGAAAACAAGCAAAGGGGATCGCGTCCGATGCAGCAGTCATGAGACCTAGAATTTCCATGCATAAAGCTACCGAAGGGAATGATTGAGACTGAAGGTTTCGACAGGCTGAAACCAACTTCAGACGTCTCTTTTCTGTTAGAGACAAGGTCATGGACACTGAATCTATTAGAAAACCCAAAAAGGTTACCTTTGTCTGAGGAATCAATGAACTCTTTGGTAAATTGATCCTCCAACCATGTCTTTGAAGAAACGACACAAGTTGATTCGTATGAGATTCTGCAGAATGTGAAGACTGAGCAAGTACCAAGATATCGTCCAAATAAGGAAATACCGCAATACCCTGTTCTCTGATTACAGAGTGAAGGGCACCGAGAACCTTTGAAAAGATCCTTGGAGCTGTTGCTAGGCCAAACGGAAGGGCCACAAACTGGTAATGCTTGTCTAGAAAAGAGAATCTCAGAAACTGAAAGTGATCTAGATGAATCGGAATATGAAGATATGCATCCTGTAAATCTATTGTGGACATATAATGCCCTTGCTGAACAAAAGGCAGAATAGTCCTTATAGTTACCATTTTGAATGTTGGTATCCTTACATAACGATTCAATATCTTTAAATCCAGAACTGGTCTGAAGGAATTCTCCTTCTTTGGTACAATGAATAGATTTGAGTAAAACCCCAGACCTTGTTCCAGAACTGGAACTGGCACAATTACTCCAGCCAACTTGAGATCTGAAACACATTTCAGAAATGCCTGAGCCTTCACTGGGTTCTTTGGAATGCGAGAGAGAAAAAATCTCTTCGCAGGCAGTCTTACCTTGAAACCTATTCTGTACCCTTGAGAAACAATGCTCTGAATCCAAAGACTGTGAATTGAATTGATCCAAATGTCTTTGAAAAATCGTAACCTGCCCCCTACCAGCTGAGCTGGAATGAGGGCCGCACCTTCATGTGGACTTGGGAGCTGGTTTTGACTTTCTAAAAGGCTTGGATTTATTCCAGATTGGAGAAGGCTTCCAAACAGAAACCGTTCCTTTAGGGGAAGGGTCAGGCTTCTGTTCCTTATTCTGACGAAAGGAACGAAAACGATTAGCAGCCCTATATTTACCTTCAGATTTTTTGTCCTGAGGCAAAAAAGTTCCTTTCCCCCCGGTAACAGTTGAAATAATTGAATCCAACTGGGAACCAAATAATTTATTACCTTGGAAAGAAAGAAAAAGCAAAGTTGACTTAGAAGACATATCTGCATTCCAAGTCTTAAGCCATAAAGCTCTTCTAGCTAAAATAGCTAAAGACATATACCTGATATCAACTCTAATGATATCAAAAATGGCATCACAAATAAAGTTATTAGCATGTTGAAGAAGTTTAACAATGCTATGAGCATTATGATCTGATACTTGTTGTGCTAAAGCCTCCAACCAAAAAGTGGAAGCGGCAGCAACATCAGCCAAAGAAATAGCAGGCCTGAGAAGATTACCTGAACATAAATAAGATTTCCTTAGAAAGGATTCAATCTTCCTATCTAAAGGATCCTTAAAGGAAGTACTATCTGCTGTAGGAATAGTAGTACGTTTAGCAAGAGTAGAGATAGCCCCATCAACTTTAGGGATTTTGTCCCAAAACTCTAATCTGTCAGATGGCACAGGATACAATTTCTTAAACCTTTGAGAAGGAGTAAAAGAATTACCCAGATTATTCCATTCCCTAGAAATTACTTCAGAAATAGCACCAGGAACAGGAAAAACTTCTGGAATAACAGTAGGAGGTTTAAAAACCGAATTTAAACGCTTAGTAGATTTAGTATCAAGAGGACTAGAATCCTCCATCTCTAATGCGATTAAAACTTCTTTAAGTAAAGAGCGAATAAATTCCATTTTAAATAAATATGAAGATTTATCAGTGTCAATATCTGAGACAGAATCCTCTGAACCAGAAATATCCTCATCAGAAACAGACAAATCAGAATGATGACGGTCATTTAAAAATTCATCTGAAAAATGAGAAGTTTTAAAAGACCTTTTACGTTTACTGGAAGGAGGAATAACAGACATAGCCTTCCTAATAGATTTAGAAACAAATTATTTTATATTAACAGGAACATCCTGAGTATTAGATGTTGAAGGAACAGCAACAGGTAATGGTATATTACTAATGGAAATACTATCTGCATTAGCAAGCTTATCATGACATTCATCACAAACTACAGCCGGAGGAACAATCACCACAAGTTTACAGCAAATGCACTTAACTTTGGTAGAACCAGCATCAGGCAGCGTCTTTCCAGAAGTAGATTCAGATCCAGGGTCAATGTGAGACATCTTGCAATATGTAAAAGAAAAAACATATAAAGCAAAATTATCAAATTCCTTAAATGACAGTTTCAGGAATGGGAAAAAATGCCAATGAACAAGCCTCTAGCAACCAGAAGCAAAGGAACAGAAGACAGAAATAATGTGAAAAAAAGGAGGAGACAAGAATGACACCCACATTTTTTAGCGCCAAAAAAGACGCCCACATTATTGGCGCCTAAAAATTTTTGGCGCCAAGAATGACGCCACATCCGGTGACGCCGACATTTTTGGCGCAAAACGTCAAAAAAATGACGCAAACACAAACAACTTCCGGCGTCAAGTTTGACGCCGGAAATGACAAACAGAATTTTTTGCGCCAAAAAAGTCTGCGTCAAGAATGACGCAATAAATTGAAGCATTTTCAGCCCCCGCAAGCCCACAGGGAAAAAAGTCAATTTGAAAAATTTTTAAGGTAAGAAAAAAATGATTATTCATATGCATTATCCCAAATAATGAAACTGACTGCCTGAAATAAGGAATATTGATCATCCTGAATCATGGCAAATATAAGTTTAAATATATTTAGAACTTTATAAAAAAAGTGCCCAACCATAGCTTAGAGTGTCACAAAAAATAAGACTTACTTACCCCAGGACACTCATCTACATATAGTAGATAGCCAAACCAGTACTGAAACGAGAATCAGTAGAGGTAATGGTACATAAGAGTATATCGTCGATCTGAAAAGGGAGGTAAGAGATAAATCTCTACGACCGATAACAGAGAACCTATGAAATAGATCCCGTAGAAGGAGACCATTGAATTCAAATAGGCAATACTCTCTTCACATCCCTCTGACATTCACTGCACACTGAGAGGAAAACCGGGCTCCAGCCTGCTGCGAAGCGCATATCAACGTAGAATCTAGCACAAACTTACTTCACCACCTCCATGGGAGGCAAAGTTTGTAAAACTGAATTGTGGGTGTGGTGAGGGGTGTATTTTTAGGCATTTTGAGGTTTGGGAAACTTTGCCCCTCCTGGTAGGAATGTATATCCCATACGTCACTAGCTCATGGACTCTTGCTAATTACATGAAAGAAATATAAATTCTGTTTTCTCCTACATTGGTGTGTCCGGTCCACGGCTTCATCCTTACTTGTGGGAACCAATACCAAAGCTTTAGGACACGGATGAAGGGAGGGAACAAGTCAGGTAGCCTAAACGGAAGGCACCACTGCTTGTAAAACCTCTCTCCCAAAAATAGCCTCCGAAGAAGCAAAAGTATCGAATTTGTAAAATTTGGTGAATGTATGCAGTGAAGACCAAGTCGCTGCCTTACAAATCTGTTCAACAGAAGCCTCATTCTTGAAAGCCCATGTGGAAGCCACAGCCCTGGTGGAATGAGCTGTAATTTGTTCAAGAGGCAGCTGTCCAGCAGTCTCATAAGCCAATCTGATGATGCTCTTTAGCCAGAAGGAAAGAGAGGTAGCAGTCGCTTTTTGACCTCTCCTCTTACCAGAATAGACAACAAACAAGGATGATGTTTGTCTGAAATCTTTAGTTGCTTGTAAATAGAACTTTAAAGCACGAACCACATCAAGATTGTGTAACAGTCGTTCCTTCTTAGAAGCTGGATTAGGACACAGAGAAGGAACAACAATTTCCTGGTTAATATTCTTATTAGAAACAACTTTTGGAAGAAAACCAGGTTTGGTACGCAAAACAACCTTATCTGCATGGAACACCAGATAAGGTGAATTACACTGCAAAGCAGACAATTTAGACACTCTTCTAGCAGAAGAAATAGCAACCAAAAACAAAACTTTCCAAGATAGTAACTTAATATCTATGGAATGTAGAGGTTCAAACGGAACCCCCTGAAGAACTGTAAGAACTAAATTTAGGCTCCATGGAGGGGCCACAGGTCTGTAGACAGGCTTGATTCTGACTAAAGCCTGTACAAACACCTGAACGTCTGGCACGGCTGCCAAACACTTGTGTAACAAAACAGACAGGGCAGATATCTGTCCTTTTAAAGAACTAGCTGATAGACCTTTCTCCAATCCTTCTTGGAGAAAGGATAGTATCCTTGGAATCTTAATCCATGAGTAATCTTTGGACTCACACCAGCAAAGATATTTCCGCCATATCTTATGGTAAATCTTCCTGGTGACAGGCTTTCTAGCCTGGATCAGAGTATCTATGACTGATTCCGAAAACCCACGCTTCGCTAGAATCAAGCGTTCAATCTCCAAGCAGTCAGTTGCAGGGAAACTAGGTTTGGATGTTCGAATGGACCTTGAGTTAGAAGGTCCTGCCTCAAAGGTAGCTTCCATGGTGGAACCGATGACATATTCACCAGGTCTGCATACCAAGTCCTGCGTGGCCACGCAGGAGCTATCAGAATTACTGAAGCCTTCTCCTGTTTGATCCTGGCTACTAGCCGGGGGAGAAGAGGAAACGGTGGAAAGACATAAGCTAGATTGAACAACCAAGGCGCCACTAAGGCATCTACTAATGTCGCTTTGGGATCTCTGGACCTTGACCCGTAACGTAGAACTTTGGAGTTCTGACGTGACGCCATCAGATCCAGATCTGGAATGCCCCATAGTTGAGTTAACTGGGCAAAAACCTCCGGGTGAAGTTCCCACTCCCCCGGATGGAAAGTCTGACGACTCAGATAATCCGCTTCCCAGTTGTCCACACCTGGGATGTGAATTGCTGATAGATGGCATGAGTGATCCTCCGCCCATTTTATGATCTTGGATACCTCCCTCATCGCCAGGGAACTCCTTGTTCCCCCCTGATGATTGATGTACGCTACAGTCGTCATGTTGTCCGACTGAAATCTGATGAATTTGGCCTCCGCTAGTTGAGGCCACGCCTGGAGCGCATTGAATATCGCTCTCAATTCCAAAATGTTTATCGGAAGAAGAGATTCTTCCCGAGACCACAGACCCTGAGCTTTCAGGGACTCCCAGACCACACCCCAGCCCAAGAGGCTGGCGTCGGTCGTGACAATGATCCACTTCGGTCTGCGGAAACTCGTTCCCTGAGACAGGTGATCCTGAGCCAACCACCAGAGGAGTGAGTCTCTGGTCATCTGGTCCATTTGTATTTGTGGAGACAAATCTGCATAATCCCCATTCCATTGTTTGAGCATGCACAGTTGCAATGGTCTTAAATGAATCCGAGCAAAAGGAACCACATCCATTGCCGCAACCATTAGTCCTATTACCTCCATGCACTGAGCTATGGAGGGTTCTGGAATGGAGTGAAGAACTCGGCAGGTGTTCAAAAGTTTTAACTTCCTGACCTCCGTCAGAAAAATGTTCGTTTCTACCGAGTCTATTATTGCACCCAAAAAGGGAACCCTTGTGAACGGGGACAGAGAACTCTTTTTCTATGTTCACCTTCCACCCGTGAGACCTTATAAAGGCTAGAACAATGTCCGTATGAGCCTTTGCCTTGTGAAAGGACGACCCTAGAATTAAAATGTCGTCTAGATAAGGTGCTACTGCAATGCCCCTTGGCCTTAGTACCGCTAGAAGGGACCCTAGCACCATTGTGAAAATTCTGGGAGCAGTGGCCAATCCGAAGGGAAGAGCCGCAAACTAGTAATGCTTGTCCAGAAAGGCGAACCTTAGAAACTGATGGTGATCTTTGTGGATAGGAATATGCAGGTACGCATCCTTTAAGTCCACGGTAGTCATATATTGACCCTCCTGGATCATTGGTAGAATTGTCCGAATGGTTTCCATTTTGAATGATGGAACTCTGAGGAACTTGTTTAGGATTTTTAAATCCAGAATTGGCCTGAAAGTTCCTTCCTTTTTGGGAACTACAAACAGGTTTGTTCTGGTATCGGGACTGGGTGTATCACTCCCATCTTTAAAAGGTCTTCTACGCAATGTAAGAATGCCTGTCTCTTTATCTGATCTAAAGATAAGTGAGACATGTGGAACCTTCCCTTTGGGGGAGTCTTTGAATTCTAGAAGGTACCCCTGAGAGACAATTTCTAGTGCCCAGGGGTCCGGAACATCTCTTGCCCAAGCCTGAGCAAAGAGAGAAAGTCTGCCCCCTACTAGATCCGGTCCCGGATCGGGGGCTAATCTTTCATGCTGTCTTGGTAGCAGCAGCAGGCTTCTTGGCCTGTTTACCTTTGTTCCAGCCTTGCAATGGTTTCCATGCTGGTTTGGGCTGGGATGCGTTACCCTCCTGCTTAGTGGCTGAAGAGGTAGCAGCTGGTCCGTTCCTGAAAATGCAAAAGGAACGAAAATTAGACTTGTTTTTAGCCTTGAAAGGCCTATCTTGTGGGAGGGCATGGCCCTTTCCCCCAGTGATATCCGAAATAATTTCTTTCAACTCTGGAACGAATAGGAATGTTAAGCAATTTTGTTTTGGACGACACATCCGCCGACCAAGATTTTAGCCAAAGCGCTCTGCGCGCCATGATTGCAAAACTTGAATTTTTCGCCGCCAATTTAGCTAACTGAAAAGCGGCATCTGTAATGAAGGCATTAGCCAACTTCAGAGCGTGAATACTGTCCATGACTTCATCATAAGTCTCCATCTGGAGCGAGTTTTCTAATTCCTCAAACCAAAAAGACGCTGCCGTGGTTACAGGAATAATGCAAGAAATTGGTTGAAGAAGAAAACCCTGTTGAACAAAAATTTTCTTAAGCAAACCTAATTTTTTATCCATAGGATCTTTGAAAGCGCAACTATCTTCTATTGTTATAGTCGTGCGTTTAGCTAGTGTTGAAACTGCTCCCTCTACCTTAGGGACCGTCTGCCACGCGTCCTTTCTGGGGTCAACAATGGGGAACATTTTCTTAAATATAGGGGGGGGGGGGGGGGAACAAAAGGTACACCTGGTCTCTCCCATTCCCTAGTCACTATATCCGCCACCCTCTTGGGTATCGGAAACGCATCAGTGTGTACTGGGACCTCTAAGAATTTGTCCATTTTACACAATTTTTCTGGAACCACCAAAGGTTCACAATCATCAAGTGTAGCTAGGACCTCCTTAAGTAGGGCGCGGAGGTGTTCTAGCTTAAATTTAAATGCTATGGTATTAGGCTATGCCTGCTGAGAAACTTTTCCTGTGTCAGAAATTTCTCCCTCAGCCAGGCCCTCCCTCACCGCCAAATCAGATTGATGTGAGGGCACTACAGATAAATTATCCTCTGCGTCTGCTTGCTCATTCTCTGTATTTAAAACTGAGCAATCACGCTTCCTAGTAAAGGCTGGCAGTTTAGATAAAAATGCTAAAAGAGAGTTATCCATTACTGTCGCTAACGGTTGCATGGTAATCATCATTGGTGCGCTAGATGTATTGGGCAACGCTGGCGCGGGCATAGCTGGTATTGACACAGAAGGAGAGGATAGCAAGCTATCTCCACTACCTTCAGCTAAAGAATCATCTTGGGCTATATCTTTAAGTGTGATTGAATGGTCCTTAAGCTGCTTGGAAGCTATGGCACACTTCACACATAAATTTAATGGGGGAACCACCTTGGACTTTGAACATACAGAACATAGGCTATCTGAAGGATCAGACATGTTTGACAAACCTTAACAGAACTTCAATGCAATAAAAATTATTTTTTACAAAAACGTTATTGTCTCTTTAAATAATAAAAATGCACACTTTATTATTGAAACATCAAAAAAACCATTAAATACACATCCGATTTTAATGAAATTTTCACCACAGTGTCTTAATGCTTTGAAAAGATTGCACACAAATTTTCAGACCAATTAACCCCTCAGTGCCCAAACCGGAGCTAATAACAGTTATTAACCAGTTAAAACAGTACAGCCCCCTGCCACAGCTTCCACTGTAGCCTTAGGGATAAATTTGATAGCAAATAAACCTGTCTGGAGTCCTTTTCTGAGCCTCTGGACTCCCCACATGAAACTGCATGGACTGCCTAGTCAAAAAATGCTGCGTAATTGAGGCTTGAAAATGAGGCTTCCTTCCTCTTCATTTCAGAGTGGAGGGGCCTTTCTGACTAGAATAGGTGTCTAACCAAGTGCCAGGCGCAAATTAAACCCCAAAAGTGTTTTAAGTTTGAAAAAAAACACCTTATTTATAGCCAAAAATGTGCTAAAAAGCAATCGATTAAGCCCACAATTAGTGTCAACCAGCATAGAGCCCTTAATATAAGCCATCTATTTATACTGTAAGGAAAATGGCTTACCTATCCCTGAGGGATTTTCTGACAGTCTTCTAGCATTACATGGTCTTGTTAGAAAAATGACTGATCATACCTAAAGCAGATAAGCCTGCAAACTGTTCCCCCCAACTGATGTTATCTGGTTTCAACAGTCCTGCGTGGGAACAGCAATGGATTTTAGTTACTGGTGCTAAAATCATATTCCTCTTAGCAGAAATCTTCATCACTTTCTGCTGCAGAGTAAATAGTGCAAGCCAGCACTATTTTAAAATAACAAACTCTTGATAGAAGAAATAAAAACAACTAAACACCACATACTCTTCACCACCTCCGTGGAGGTGCTACTAGTTAGAGCGGCAAAGAGAATGACTGGGGGGGCGGAGCCTAAGGGGAGCTATATGGACAGCTCTGCTGTATGTTCTCTTTGCCACTTCCTGTAGGGGAAGAGAATATCCCACAAGTAAGGATGAAGCCGTGGACTGGACACACCAATGTAGGAGAAATTTATTTTATACACAAAATATTTTATCATATTTTTTACAAATATTTTTTTCACTATCACCTTTAGCATTTGTTTGCGCAATCTATCTACTGAAGAGACTGATATGGACTACGGCTACACCCTAGAACAAAGCAGCACTCTCTGGCACTACTTTAAAAATAATAAACACTTGATTGAAGAATATTTTCTAACACCTCACTTTATCTCTTCCTATCACTAACGTAGGCAAAGAGAATGACTGGAGTGGGGGGGGGGGGGAAGGGAGGAGCTATTTAACAGCTCTGCTGTGGTGCTCTTTGCCTCCTCCTGCTGACCAGGAGGTGAATATCCCATAAGTAATGAAGATGATCCGTGGACTCGTGTCTTTAAAAAAAAAAAAACAGAATTTATGTTTACCTGATAAATTTCTTTCTCCAACGGTGTGTCCGGTCCACGGCGTCATCCTTACTTGTGGGATATTCTCTTCCCCAACAGGAAATGGCAAAGAGCCCAGCAAAGCTGGTCACATGATCCCTCCTAGGCTCCGCCTACCCCAGTCATTCGACCGACGTTAAGGAGGAATATTTGCATAGGAGAAACCATATGGTACCGTGGTGACTGTAGTTAAAGAAAATAAAATATCAGACCTGATTAAAAAAACCAGGGCGGGCCGTGGACCGGACACACCGTTGGAGAAAGAAATTTATCAGGTAAACATAAATTCTGTTTTCTCCAACATAGGTGTGTCCGGTCCACGGCGTCATCCTTACTTGTGGGAACCAATACCAAAGCTTTAGGACACGGATGAAGGGAGGGAGCAAATCAGGTCACCTAAATGGAAGGCACCACGGCTTGCAAAACCTTTCTCCCAAAAATAGCCTCAGAAGAAGCAAAAGTATCAAACTTGTAAAATTTGGTAAAAGTGTGCAGTGAAGACCAAGTCGCTGCCCTACATATCTGATCAACAGAAGCCTCGTTCTTGAAGGCCCATGTGGAAGCCACAGCCCTAGTGGAATGAGCTGTGATTCTTTCGGGAGGCTGCCGTCCGGCAGTCTCGTAAGCCAATCTGATGATGCTTTTAATCCAAAAAGAGAGAGAGGTAGAAGTTGCTTTTTGACCTCTCCTTTTACCTGAATAAACAACAAACAGGGAAGATGTTTGTCTAAAATCCTTTGTAGCATCTAAATAGAATTTTAGAGCGCGAACAACATCCAAATTGTGCAACAAACGTTCCTTCTTTGAAACTGGCTTTGGACACAGAGAAGGTACGATAATCTCCTGGTTAATGTTTTTGTTAGAAACAACTTTTGGAAGAAAACCAGGTTTAGTACGTAAAACCACCTTATCTGCATGGAACACCAGATAAGGAGGAGAACACTGCAGAGCAGATAATTCTGAGACTCTTCTAGCAGAAGAAATCGCAACTAAAAACAAAACTTTCCAAGATAATAACTTAATATCAACGGAATGTAAGGGTTCAAACGGAACCCCCTGAAGAACTGAAAGAACTAAATTGAGACTCCAAGGAGGAGTCAAAGGTTTGTAAACAGGCTTGATTCTAACCAGAGCCTGAACAAAGGCTTGAACATCTGGCACAGCTGCCAGCTTTTTGTGAAGTAATACCGACAAGGCAGAAATCTGTCCCTTCAGGGAACTAGCAGATAATCCTTTGTCCAATCCTTCTTGAAGGAAGGATAGAATCCTAGGAATCTTAACCTTGTCCCAAGGGAATCCTTTAGATTCACACCAACAGATATATTTTTTCCAAATTTTGTGGTAAATCTTTCTAGTCACAGACTTTCTGGCCTGAACAAGAGTATCGATAACAGAATCTGAGAATCCTCGCTTCGATAAAATCAAGCGTTCAATCTCCAAGCAGTCAGCTGGAGTGAAACCAGATTCGGATGTTCGAACGGACCCTGAACCAGAAGGTCTCGTCTCAAAGGTAGCTTCCAAGGTGGAGCCGATGACATATTCACCAGATCTGCATACCAAGTCCTGCGTGGCCACGCAGGAGCTATCAAGATCACCGACGCCCTCTCCTGCTTGATCCTGGCTATCAGCCTGGGGATGAGAGGAAATGGCGGGAACACATAAGCTAGTTTGAAGGTCCAAGGTGCTACTAGTGCATCCACTAGAGCCGCCTTGGGATCCCTGGATCTGGCCCCGTAGCAAGGAACTTTGAAGTTCTGACGAGAGGCCATCAGATCCATGTCTGGAATGCCCCACAGGTGAGTGACTTGGGCAAAGATTTCCGGATGGAGTTCCCACTCCCCCGGATGCAATGTCTGCCGACTCAGAAAATCCGCTTCCCAATTTTCCACTCCTGGGATGTGGATAGCAGACAGGTGGCAGGAGTGAGACTCCGCCCAAAGAATAATTTTGGTTACTTCTTCCATCGCTAGGGAACTTCTTGTTCCCCCCTGATGGTTGATGTACGCAACAGTCGTCATGTTGTCTGATTGAAACCGTATGAACCTGGTCCTCGCAAGCTGGGGCCAGGCCTGGAGAGCATTGAATATCGCTCTCAGTTCCAGAATATTTATCGGTAGAAGAGATTCTTCCCGAGACCAAAGACCCTGAGCTTTCAGGGATCCCCAGACCGCGCCCCAGCCTATCAGACTGGCGTCGGTCGTGACAATGACCCACTCTGGTCTGTGGAACATCATCCCTTGAGACAGATTGTCCAGGGACAGCCACCAACGGAGTGAGTCTCTGGTCCTCTGATTTACTTGTATCTTCGGAGACAAGTCTGTATAGTCCCCATTCCACTGACTGAGCATGCACAGTTGTAATGGTCTTAGATGAATGCGCGCAAAAGGAACTATGTCCATCGCCGCCACCATCAAACCGATCACTTCCATGCACTGAGCTATGGAAGGAAGAGGAACGGAATGAAGTATCCGACAAGAGTCCAGAAGCTTTGTTTTTCTGGCCTCTGTTAGAAAGATCCTCATTTCTAAGGAGTCTATAATTGTTCCCAAGAAGGGAACCCTTGTTGACGGGGATAGAGAACTCTTTTCCACGTTCACTTTCCAGCCGTGAGATCTGAGAAAGGCCAGGACAATGTCCGTGTGAGCCTTTGCTTGAGGAAGGGACGACGCTTGAATCGGAATGTCGTCCAGGTAAGGTACTACTGCAATGCCCCTTGGTCTTAGCACCGCTAGAAGGGACCCTAGTACCTTTGTGAAAATCCTTGGAGCAGTGGCTAATCCGAAAGGAAGCGCCACGAACTGGTAATGTTTGTCCAGGAATGCAAACCTTAGGAACCGATGATGTTCCTTGTGGATAGGAATATGTAGATACGCATCCTTTAAATCCACCGTGGTCATGAATTGACCTTCCTGGATGGAAGGAAGGATAGTTCGAATGGTTTCCATCTTGAACGATGGGACCTTGAGAAATTTGTTTAAGATCTTGAGATCTAGGATTGGTCTGAACGTTCCCTCTTTTTTGGGAACTATGAACAGATTGGAGTAGAACCCCATCCCTTGTTCTCTTAATGGAACAGGATGAATCACTCCCATTTTTAACAGGTCTTCTACACAATGTAGGAACGCCTGTCTTTTTATGTGGTCTGAAGACAACTGCGACCTGTGGAACCTCCCCCTTGGGGGAAGTCCCTTGAATTCCAGAAGATAACCCTGGGAGACTATTTCTAGCGCCCAAGGATCCAGAACATCTCTTGCCCAAGCCTGAGCGAAGAGAGAGAGTCTGCCCCCCACCAGATCCGGTCCCGGATCGGGGGCCAATATTTCATGCTGTCTTGGTAGCAGTGGCAGGTTTCTTGGCCTGCTTTCCCTTGTTCCAGCCTTGCATTGGTCTCCAAGCTGGCTTGGCCTGAGAAGTATTACCCTCTTGCTTAGAGGACGTAGCACCTTGGGCTGGTCCGTTTTTACGAAAGGGACGAAAATTAGGTCTATTTTTTGCCTTGAAAGGCCGATCCTGAGGAAGGGCGTGGCCCTTACCCCCAGTGATATCAGAGATAATCTCTTTCAAGTCAGGACCAAACAACGTTTTCCCCTTGAAAGGAATGTTTAGTAGCTTGTTCTTGGAAGACGCATCAGCCGACCAAGATTTCAACCAAAGCGCTCTGCGCGCCACAATAGCAAACCCAGAGTTCTTAGCCGCTAACTTAGCCAGTTGCAAAGAGGCGTCTAGAGTGAAAGAATTAGCCAATTTGAGAGCATTGATTCTGTCCATAATCTCCTCATAAGGAGGAGAGTCACTATCGAGCACCTTAAGCAGTTCATCAAACCAGAAATATGCGGCAGTAGTGACAGGGACAATGCATGAAATGGGTTGTAGAAGGTAACCCTGCTGAACAAACATCTTTTTAAGCAAACCTTCTAATTTTTTATCCATAGGATCTTTGAAAGCACAACTATCCTCTATTGGAATAGTGGTGCGTTTGTTTAAAGTAGAAACCGCTCCCTCGACCTTGGGGACTGACTGCCATAAGTCCTTTCTGGGGTCGACCATAGGAAACAATTTTTTAAATATGGGGGGAGGGACGAAAGGAATACCGGGCCTTTCCCATTCTTTATTAACAATGTCCGCCACCCGCTTGGGTATAGGAAAAGCTTCTGGGAGCCCCGGCACCTCTAGGAACTTGTCCATTTTACATAGTTTCTCTGGGATGACTAAATTTTCACAATCATCCAGAGTGGATAATACCTCCTTAAGCAAAATGCGGAGATGTTCCAATTTAAATTTAAATGTAATCATATCAGATTCAGCCTGCTGAGAAATGTTCCCTAAATCAGTAATTTCTCCCTCAGACAAAACCTCCCTGGCCCCCTCAGATTGGGTTAGGGGCCCTTCAGAGATATTAATATCAGCGTCGTCATGCTCTTCAGTAACTAAAACAGAGCAGCCACGCTTACGCTGACAAGGGTTCATTTTGGCTAAAATGTTTTTGACAGAATTATCCATTACAGCCGTTAATTGTTGCATAGTAAGGAGTATTGGCGCGCTAGATGTACTAGGGGCCTCCTGAGTGGGCAAGACTCGTGTAGACGAAGGAGGGAATGATGCAGTACCATGCTTACTCCCCTCACTTGAGGAATCATCTTGGGCATCATTGTCATTATCACATAAATCACATTTATTTAAATGAATAGGAATTCTGGCTTCCCCACATTCAGAACACAGTCTATCTGGTAGTTCAGACATGATAAACAGGCATAAACTTGATCAGAAAGTACAAAAAACGTTTTAAATTTTAAACTGAACACACTTTATTACTGCAATTGCGAAAAAACATGAAGGAATTGTTCAAAATTCACCAAATTTTCACCACAGCGTCTTAAAGCCTTGAAAATATTGCACACCAATTTTGGAAGCTTTAACCCTTAAAATAACGGAACCGGAGCCGTTTTGAGCTTTAAACCCCTTTACAGTCCCTGGTATCTGCTTTGCTGAGACCCAACCAAACCCAAAGGGGAATACGATACCAAATGACGCCTTCAGAAGTCTTTTCTAAGTATCAGAGCTCCTCTCACATGCGACTGCATGCCATGCCTCTCAAAAACAAGTGCGCAACACCGGCGCGAAAATGAGACTCTGCCTATGCTTGGGGAAAGCCCCTAAAGAATAAGGTGTCTAAAACAGTGCCTGCCGATATTATTATATCAAAATACCCAGATAAAATGATTCCTCAAGGCTAAATATGTGTTAATAATCAATCGATTTAGCCCAGAAAAAGTCTACAGTTTAAATAAGCCCTTGTGAAGCCCTTATTTACAATCGTAATAAACATGGCTTACCGGATCCCATAGGGAAAATGACAGCTTCCAGCATTACATCGTCTTGTTAGAATGTGTCATACCTCAAGCAGCAAGAGACTGCAAACTGTTCCCCCAACTGAAGTTAATTGCTCTCAACAGTCCTGTGTGGAACAGCCATGGATTTTAGTTACGGTTGCTAAAATCATTTTCCTCATACAAACAGAATTCTTCATCTCTTTTCTGTTTCTGAGTAAATAGTACGTACCAGCACTATTTGAAAATAACAAACTCTTGATTGAATAATGAAAAACTACAGTTAAACACTAAAAAACTCTAAGCCATCTCCGTGGAGATGTTGCCTGTACAACGGCAAAGAGAATGACTGGGGTAGGCGGAGCCTAGGAGGGATCATGTGACCAGCTTTGCTGGGCTCTTTGCCATTTCCTGTTGGGGAAGAGAATATCCCACAAGTAAGGATGACGCCGTGGACCGGACACACCTATGTTGGAGAAAAAGTGTTGTTTTCTTTTTAAAGTGCACAAAAATGCTATAAACTGCTAAAATAAGGTGCATAGTGTACAAATATATGTCCCCAGACTATGTGAAACATGTACATGTTCATACCAATAGCCGATGGGTTATGAAGGTGCAAAGTACTTTTCTAGGCTGCACCAACTTGCTTACAGTAGACAATTCTATTCTAGGCAGTGAAAGCACAAAGTCAAGGACCCAAATAAGTAACATCTACAACCCAGGGGATTGGTGGACAAGCCCACATTTCCCCTGGGAAGACTGTCTATCACACAGCTCACTGCAGACCAGGGGATAGGTGGGAAAGTCCACATTTTCAACTGGAAGTCCTGGGAGATCTTTCACTGCCTGGCTGAAAACTCCTTGTCAACCCTCTGACCTCAAGGGTACTGAGAGGAGGAAATATGCCTCAGATCAGTAAGAGGACCCCTCTCAACAATGAGTAGATCTGTACTTCAACCATAAAGGGATATGAAACCTAAAAAAAATTCTTTCATGATTCAGATAGAGCATGCAATTTTAAGCAACTTTCTAAATTACTACATTAAAGCAATCAAACAGCAAGCGCTACCCAGGTGCTTAACCAAAAATGGACCGGCACCTAAGTTAACACTCCTGCTTTTCAAATAAAGATAAGAGAATGAAGAAAAATGAATAGGAGTAAAATTAGAAAGTTGCTTAAAATTGCATGCTCTATCTGAATCATGAAAGAAAAAAAAGTAAATTTATGCTTACCTGATAAATTAATTTCTTCTATTGTACGAAAAGTCCACGGAGGGATATTATCCTCCTGCTAACAGGAAGTGGCAAAGAGCACCACAGCAGAGCTGTCTATATTGCTCCTCCCTTAGCTCCACCCCCCAGTTATTCAACCAAAGTTACAGGAAGAAAAAGGAGAAACTAAAAGGTGCAGAGGTGACTGAAGTTTAAATCAAAAAAATATAATCTGTCTTAAAATGACAGGGCGGGCGGTGGCCTCGTACCATAGAAGAAATTAATTTATCAGGTAAGCATAAATTTACTTTTCTTCTATAAAGGTACGACGAGTCCACGGATTCATCCTTTACTTGTGGGATACAATACCAAAGCTATAGGACACGGATGAACGGGAGGGACAAGACAGATGCCTAAACAGAAGGCACCACTGCTTGAAGAACTTTTCTCCCAAAAATAGCCTCGAAGAAGCAAAAGTATCAAATTTGTAAAAGGTATGAAGTGAAGACCAAGTCGCAGCCTTACAAATCTGTTCAACAGAAGCATCAATTTTAAAAGCCCATGTGGAAGCCACCGCTCTAGTAGAGTGAGCTGTAATTCTTTCAGGAGGCTGCTGTCCAGCAGTCTCGTATGCCAAATGGATGATGCTTTTCAGCCAAAAAGAAAAAGGTAGCCGTAGCTTTTTGACCTCTACGCTTTCCAGAATAGACAACAAACAGCGAAGACGTTTGACGGAAATCTTTGGTCGCTTGCAAGTAAAACTTCAAAGCACGAACCACGTCCAAGTTGTGCAACAGACGCTCCCTTCTTAGAGGAAGGATTAGGACACAGGGAAGGAACAACAATTTCCTGATTAATATTCTTATTAGTCACAACCTTAGGAAAAAATCCAGATTTGGTACGCAAAACCACCTTATCAGAATGAAAAACAAGATAAGCCGAGTCGCATTGCAATGCAGATAGTTCAGAAACTCTTTGAGCCAAAGAGATAGCAACTAAAAACAGAACTTTCCAAGATAGAAGCTTAATATCTATGGAATGCATAGGTTTGAACGGAACCCCTTGAAGAACTTTAAGAATTAAGTTCCAACTCCATGGCAGAGCAACAGGTTTAAACACAGGCTTGAAACTAAAGCCTGACAAAACGACTGAACGTCTGGAACATCTGCCAGACGCTTGTGCAGTAAAATTGACAAAGCAGATATCTGTCCCTTTAGGGAACTAGCTGATAACCCCTTCTCCAATGCTTCTTGGAGAAAGGACAAAATCCTAGGAATCCTGATCTTACTCCATGAGTAGCCTTTGGATTCGCACCAAAAAAGATATTTACGCCATATCTTATGATCGATTTTTCTGGTGACAGGCTTTCGAGCATGAATCAAGGTATCTATGACCAACTCAGAGAATCCCCGCTTGCATAAAATCAAGCGTTCGATCTCCAGGCAGTCAGCCGCAGAGAAACTAGATTTGGATGCTGGAACGGACCTTGAATGAGAAGGTCCTGTCTCAGTGGCAGTGTCCACGGTGGTAGAGATGACATGTCCACCAGGTCTGCATACCAAGTCCTGCGTAGCCACGCAGGTGCTATCAAAATCACTGAAGCTCTCTCCTGTTTGATTCGGGCAATCAGACGAGGAAGGAGAGGAAATGGTGGAAACACATAAACCAGGTTGAACGACCAAGGTACTGCTAGAGCATCTATCAGTACTGCTTGAGGGTCCCTTGATCTGGACCCATAACAAGGAAGTTTGGCATTCTGACGAGATTCCATCAGATCCAATTCTGGTGTGCCCCATTGATGAATCAATTGTGCAAACACCTCCGGATGGAGTTCCCACTCCCCTGGATGAAAAGTCTGACGACTTAGAAAATCTGCTTCCCAGTTCTCCACTCCTGGGATATAGATTGCTGATAGATGGCAAGTGAGACTCTGCACATCAAATTATTTTGGAAACCTCTATCATCGCTTGAGAACTCTTTGTTCCCCCCTGATAATTGATATATGCTACAGTCGTGATATTGTCCGACTGGAATCTTATGAATCTGGCCGAAGCCAGCCGAGGCCACGCCTGAAGCGCGTTGAATATGGCTCTCAGTTCTAGAATATTTTCTGGTCTCTTGATCCAGATTTATCTGAGGAGATAAATTTGCATAATCCCCATTCCACTGTTTGAGCATGCATAGTTGCAGTGGTCTGAGATGCAAGCGAGCAAACTGAACTATGTCCATTGCCGCTACCATTAGTCCGATTACCTCCATACACTGAGCCACTGACGGCCGAGGAATGAAATGAAGAGCTCGGCAGGTGGTTAAAATCTTTGATATCCTGACCTCCATCAGAAAAATTTTCATGTCAGGTGTTCTAGTTTAAATTTAGAAGCCGTCATATCTGAGTCTGTCTGAGGGAACATCTTTCCTGAATCAGAAATCTCTCCTTCAGACAGCAAATCCCTCACCCCCAACTCAGAACATTGTGAGGGTACATCGGATATGGCTAATAAAGCATCAGAGGGCTCAGCATTTACTCTCACACCAGACCTACTGCGCTTCCCCTGCAACCCAGGCAGCTTATAAAACTTTTGTGAGGGTAGTATTCATAACTGCGGCCATATCTTGCAGGGTGAAAGAATTAGACGCACTAGAAGTACTTGGCGTCGCTTGTGCGGGCGTTAATGGTTGTGACACTTGGGGAGAATTAGATGGCATAACCCAATTCCCTTCTGACTGAGAATCATCCTGCAACATACTTTTATTAGCTAAAATATGTTCTTTGCAATTTATTGCCCTTTCAGTGCATGAGGGACACATTTTAAGTGGGAGTTCCACAATGGCTTCCAAACACATTGAACATTGGCTTTCTTCAATGTCAGACATGTTAAACAGGCTAGTAATGACCACAAACAAGCTTGAAAACACTTTATTTTAGTGAAAAAATAATCTTAAAAAAACGGTACTGCACCTTTAAGAGAAAAAAGCATACACGTTCTGCAAAACTGCTTTAAAATACACCAATCGTTTCAATTTTTTGATATAAGATTCAATTTATGCAGCTAAGTTTGCCCCACAAAGAAAGGAACACTTAACCCTTTATTGTGAAAACCGGATAGTTAATAAGGCCTAAATCCGGAAAAAAACACCCCCTGCACCTACCTGCCCTCAGGGATTGGAAAAATGGGGATAAAGCTTCGATTTGGCCCAACACGTCCACAAGGGCCCACCGGAGTTGGAGCTTGCTTTGCAAATACAACTGCGCAACTGAGGCGCGAAAATAGGCCACTCAATGTTTTTTCAGCCTAAATGAACCGCACCAGAGCGGTTCCAAACTAGCCATGTGGGTTCTGAAACCCAAAAAAGAAGCCAAGTGTACCCTCAAAGTCTCAAAAAAACGTTCTTGCCAAAAACGTTATCAGCACTCCCAGTTCACAAAACATTTGCCCACAAACATTCAAACTCAGTGTCAATCATTTTTTATTAGCCTCTTATGCAAGCTTAGTAATACCCCTCTATATCTCTTAGGATTACTGCTTACCCTCTCCCTCATGGGGATACTGTCAGCCAATTCTGAAATACCACAGTCTCTCCAGAAAAAAAAAGACTGAACATACCTCACTGCTTATAGCATGAAAACGTTCCTCACACTGAAGTTTCTTGTACCCCTCAGCCATTCTGTGGGAACTGCTCTGGATCTTAGTGACAAATGCTAAGATCATCAGCCTCCAGGCAGAAGTCTTCATCCAGCTGCTGCCTGAGAGTAAATAGTACACACTGGTACCATTTAAAATAAAAAATTCTTGCTTGAAGAAAATAAAAACTAATATTTTATCACCTCTTTCACTTTACCCTTCCTAGTAGAGTAGGCAAAGAGAATGACTGGGGGGTGGAGCTAAGGGAGGAGCTATATAGACAGCTCTGCTGTGGTGCTCTTTGCCACTTCCTGTTAGCAGGAGGATAATATCCCACAAGTAAAGGATGACTCCGTGGACTCGTCGTACCTTTATATAGAAGAAATGTAGGTTTTATATCCCTTTAAGGAGGCAAAAGATACCCCAAAACACCAGAGGTTTAAATACTTCTTACTACCCATGATCCTCAGTCATTTTATTTTGTCTGCTTGGTGAGGTGAAAGTTCAAGATGACTTGTGGACTCTCACCATCTAAATGAAAGAAAGAAGTAAATTAAATCATGACATTTTTATTTTTTATTTCTATGCCTCTTTAGCTATGCCAGTTAGAATACATAATGAAAATGTAAGATATTTAAGGAGAAAAAAGATAAAACAATTCTATCAGTTTGATGGCCGATATTTTATTTAACCGAGTTCAGAGGAATGCATGAATGTAACATAAAAAAGGACAAGCAAACATACATACAAAGCACACACATATATATATATATATATATAAATACATATTACCCATTGCAACTCAGCAGAGAATTGGAGAGGTAGAAAAAAGAACAGTACAAAAATACTGACAATCTAAAGCACTAGTGAATCTGTTGTTACAAACAACTAGTATAAAGTTCTCTTACTGAAAACTTCTTTGAAAAATGGAGTAGTCAGCTGCCATAGGTATTAAAGAGTCCAAAATGTGCCATTATAAGATAATTCTCTAAATGGCTAGAAATGTACAGTAGCTGCATTATCTGTTACAAAAAAAGTACAAATCTTCATAAATCAGAAAGTCAGTATTTTAAATATATATATATATATAAAAAACAAATTCACTGGCTTTTTGCATTTTTAAGAGCTAAAATGGTCAGTAAGAACTCTTCTTCAAAGACCCAATGATGTTTTCAATAAAGTGGCCATGTCGAAAGGAATTGTCCCTTCATCTCCTGGAGAGAGAGAAAAAATATTTTGTGCTCAATAAACTGAAGGACTTGGAAACAATAGTACAGTGTGAGAGAATGGAATGGTGGTTACAAACTGATTTAATAATGCAAAGTATAGTCATTAAGAGAAGTATAAACATTAAAGGTACACTGAACCCAATTTTTTTCTTTCAGGATTCAGATAGGAGTAAATTAGAAATTTGTTTGAAATTTCATGCTCTATTATCAATTTTTTTCCGTTCTCTTGCTATCTTTATTTTAAAAGCAGGAATGTAAATCTTAGCAGCCAGCCCATTTTAGGTTCAGCACCATGGATAGCGCTTGCTTATTGGAGGCTTACATTTACCCACCAATAAGCAAGCATAACCTAGGTTATCAACCAAAAATGGGCCGGCTCCTATGCATCACATTCCTGCTTTTTAAATAAAGATAGCAAGAGAATGAAGAAAAATTAATAACAGGAGTAAATTAGAAAGTTGCTTAAAATTGCATGCTCTATCTGAATCATGAAAGAAAAAAGAAAAAAAGATGGGTTTAGTGTCCCTTTAATAAAACAAAATAAGAAGCAGCATCTACACAATCACATACCTTGTAAGTCATTAGCTGATAAAGTTATGTTTAACAGAAATTACCAACCTGCATCTGTTGCTGTCATATCTTGTTCTAGCCTTAGCTTCTGTTGGCTGATCTTTAGCATAGACTCCTCAATTGTTCCTTTGCCAATTAAACGAATAACACTTACTTCCCTGAATAAAACAAATTCAAGGTTAAAGATAGGTTGATAAAACACCCCAGGTGTAAAAGACAAAGTCCCCAAAGTGGGCAGTTTATAAACAACTATTTTACAAAACATTTTGGTGGATTGTTGAAGACGGCAGCCATTTATGATCTATCCACTATTTGGATCAACATGCTAATGAGGTAAATGTAATGTCTTACATGTCACAAACATGCAAATTAGTAACCTTAAACTATATGAGAAAGGAAAGATAAACCAGAATTTGTAGCCCTTAAAGGACATTGAACACTAAATAAATGCTAGATAAAGCAATGCATTCAAAGAAAAGATTAGTCTGAGAATAACATGTAGTTGCATTTTTTAAAGTTTCATTAGCTGTTTAAATAGTGATAGCATAAGTGTAAATGTTTATTGTCTATAAAACAATGAGAGCTGTAATGTTGTAACTTAGGTTACCTTTTCTGCTGTGGCCAATTAGGCATAGTTATAAATAGGTCACTAGAGTGTGCAGCCAATGGCTGTGTGGAATATAACTGTGCTCTGCACATTTCTAGCAGGAACTGAAAAGCTCACAATTTGACAGTGGAATCACAGGAATTAAAGGGACAGAATAAATAAAAGTATATAGCAACTTTTTTTTATATATATATGATTTATCATTTTATATTACCATCTCAAAGTGTTTAATGTCCCTTTAAATAATTATTGAACTTAATTTATGTTATAGGGACCATTTGAGCAAAGTTTCAAATGTATAGAATTGTATACAGTGCAGAGCTAAAAAAAAAAACTTCTAAACATTTTTCTTTCAGTAGCTTCTTCATATAGATATCCCCAAATGTCTTTGATAAGATACCACTTTGCAGCTATTAAAAACAAATGCATTACTGTAGAAGCAAGCCTAATAAAACCTTACTTGGTCTGACCAACTCTGTGACACCGATCTTCCGCTTGCTTGTCATTATAAGGGTTGCAGTCTATGTCATGAAGGATAACATTGTTTGCTGAAGTAAGATTGATCCCAAGTCCACCAGCTTTAGTTGATAAAAGGAATATAAATATATCCATGTCTGTATTAAATTCATCTATAAGATGTATCCTGTCGGAGAGAAACATATCATGGGGCAAACTTCACCATATACCCTTATACCTTTACCTGCCCTCAATTTACAGAATGAAAACAATGAATGCATTAGTAATCCAATACTGACAAAACACACAGACATACTTATACTAAAGTACTAATATATACACACACACTGTATATATGTCATTGCCAATTATTTTTAATTACAAAATTAAATGCCCTCCCCCCCATGTTAATTTCTATAAGCGGAGACCTTAAATGCATATAAAAGTACAAAAAGAAATGCCCTATTGCACGGTTCCTCAATTGCTCAATAGGTATTTTCCTTCTAAGACTGTAGGGAAATCCTTTAAATCAGGCCTGTTAGGGGCCCTCGAGGACTGTAATTGAGAAACACTGTTCTACTGTGCTAGAGCATTTTAGCTATAAATATATATTGCTTGCATTGAACTATGTTAAACCCCTAAAAATAGGTTAAATATATTGTTAAAGTAAGCTGGGGTGGAGCCTAGCAGCGCTCCAAGATGGACGTGCTGGCTTAGAGCTCTGTGTACAGGGGGAACTATTAAACAGACTACCTTCTCAATTTGAGCCTGATGATCCACAAAAATGGGTGCATCTAAGTAATGGCAAGAGCAGAGCGGAATAATATAAAAGTCACCTCCACTAATATTCCAGAAAGCGGCTAATCACTGGAGATGAGAACGGCGTGACCATGTGGCCGCAAACTTATGGAGAGGTTATACTAATGCCAAAGGCCTAGAGATCTTTCAGATATGATGGTGTGTGGGAGATGAAAGCTGAGAGAAAGGTGTACCTTAACGGATGTAACAGATTTGACTGTCTCCTGTCCCGCATAGAGAGCACGTGTTCCGGGGAGACGACCCTGAAGCCTGGAGCAGTAGTGACCGCAGAGCTCACCGCTCAGGAAGGAACCATGCGGCTATACGGGAATGAGTCAGTCCCCTGGGGAGGAGAACCCTGGCTGTCTGCTACTGGGAGTTCATGAGAGACACATGCAGCACACCTTACCCCCTGTTCGGAGGGATGCGGCCGGCCCTCCACAGGGAGTCGGTGATAATCTTTTTGACTGGCGGGAGAGCCCCAAAGTCCAGACGATTACCGAATGGAGTGGTCGACCTAAAGAGGCCCCCGTGTCTGAGATTTGCCATCCGGCAGCTCTTCCTCAACAGTCCTACCTAGTCGCGATGGATGGGCCCTCCCTGGGAATAGCTGGAACCCTACAGCTTTACATCGGAAGCGCCAAAGAAGAGCCCTTGTACTATTTGACTCACATGGATCTGTTCTGTGGGACCTGCTGTTCAAAGAATGGCTACCCCCTCAGGGTAGAAATCGATGTATAAGACTCGTAAGCAAATGTATATACCCTAACTGCTCCAGTGACTCTGTATTGCATAACTGGGGACTACGACCCTTAACACTTGAAATAAGTAAACTGGGCATCGGTTAAGACTGTGACTATATCATTGGACTGCACCCCCAAATTATATATATATATATATATATATATATACACACATATATATATATATATATATATATATATAGGCAGCCATGCATGTTAGAATTGCAGCATTCCCTTTTGTGCAGATCATTGTGGGTAACTATGACGGCCCTAGGGCCTGAAATATAGATTTGCAATATGTTCTTGTACCTGCTGCAATACATTATATATTCCCCTAGAGATGCACTATATATATCCTTATCATTTTCTTAGACATCTGCTATGTATCTAATTGATTGTGTGCCATACCCAGGCTAGTCTTGGGCAGTTATATTCTCTAGGATAGGCCTTCTATACACTGTGATGTCTACCTTATTAAGTATCTATTTTATGTATAAGTAGCCTGTAATTTACTGACTGCCCTCTGGGTTAATAAGGAGAACTACACAACCAACTAATCTAGAGCAAATGAGAATTTAATGCTATCGCCCTGGGCCTGAAGCTAGAACTAGAGAGAAACAGCTAGTATCAGTAGACCTGGCTAGTATTTTGGTCTAGCTGCTTACTAATATTTGGGCATTGCCTCCCATACTTGCTTTAACCAGGGTGTAGGGGTTTCAAGAAGTACAAGGTTATACTAGATATTAAATGTGAGCAATGCTTGAGTCCCTGTATGCCTTTGTATATTATTAACAGTAAGGTCAGTGGTGCCTATAGGGGGTGTGAGTGTATTCTCCTCTACATGTTTCATTTGTGTATGTATTTAACTCTGAATTTCAGACATTTTGAACCCAATGGTTGATTTATACCTGGTTATCTATTTACACTCCTTGTGTTTGATTGTATGTATAAAGTTTTATATTTCTCACACTACGCACTGGGAATATCTCTATATAGATGGGGCAGGCCACACACTATATCAGTCCCCCCCCCCTCTAATTTCATTTATTGGGGATAGAGGTGACTTGTCACGCTCCACAATCTCAGGCAGATTTAGGAAGTCTCTGCCCATCCTTATTATGTATATAATGGCCCTTTTATATAGTTTCTTATCATAGACCTGTAATTGCTCCATAGTGGGTGAGCACAATAGTTCCTATAGAGCTTTTCCAGCCTGTTAAAGGTGCTTCCCCCAGAAGCTCACACTTATTACTCTTTCCAGTGCTGCCTGTGGAGGACATATATGTTTGCGATTTATTTTATTAAAGGTCAAATAGGGGCCTGTGCAGTCTTCCTCCTACCGAGTTTTATTAAAGTGACTGGAAGTCCATAAGTGACTTCGTAGTATGTGGAGGATGCACGTCAGGTTATAATTGTTGAAACAGGAAAAAATTAGGTACTCTCATGTTCTCTTGTGTGTATGACAGGCATTGCTACTTACATTTCAAGGGCTCTAGCCCTGCACTGTTTTTAGAGGGTTCTACTTCAACTTTGTGTATTATAGATTTCCCAAATGTTGGGTTTGCTTAATCCTTGCACTGAATACTGTATATTGTGCCTGAGCTGCCCAGGGAGTCTCTATTGGGATGTTAATACTCTGTTCTTATGTCTGACGTATACTGAAAAAGTATAATTCCTGAAAATATGCAATTTTTACTTAAAGTGTACTCTACCTTGTGACTATAGCAATGTCTATGCATTTACCTCAATAAAAATTATTTAAAAAAAAAAAGTAAGCTTCAGAGCACCAATGCACTACACATTTGGTGAGTCAATAATAAGAGGCATACATCCGTATCCACCAATCACATGGTAAATCCCAATATCGCATTGCTACTCTTGAGACTACCTAGATATGCTTTCAACAAAAGATACCAAGATAACTAAATTCATTCTCTCTCTCTCTCATATATATATATATATATATATATATATATATATATATATATATATATATATATATATATATATACACACACACACACACACATATACGTATACACACCCTAAATATTAAAATATTAAGATAAATGTAGATACCTTTCAGATATTTGTGTTTTCCCATCAAGTCTGACATATCTATGTTGATGATGCTTCAGGAAAAACTCTAAAATATCTAACATCATAGTAAACTGGCTGAAAAGAACAACTCTCTCACCCTGCAAAAAAACAAACAAATAAAAGTTAAAGAAATGAATGCGTGAATCACAATTTACATCCTAGATATTAGTATTTCATATTTTTTTTTAACATTCTTATAATAAAGTGTGAAGTGGATAACCAAATGATACAGTACTAACTGCAGTAACCAATACTTACAAATATAAAAATCCTATTAAAACTTGTGGTGCTATTCAAAAGTCAGGTGGCCAAACGCGTTTGTGACATTTTACGACGAGACTAACACAAAATGTTTTCATGTTTTAATTGATAAATTGTTTGTTCTTGTGCAATAATCCGTGAAGCCAAATTATAAACAGAGTAGTGGTGCATTATAATAAAAGACATGGTAATATTTGAAGGAACATATTGGTCACAACTAACCAGGGGCTGTGTATAAACGTGGGTGTACAGGCATGTGCAGGATATGTGCATTTGCCACTAAAAACAGCTATAGCTTTTACTATTAGTGTTTTGCCAATACATGTATACAGTATTTCTTTTTTTTAATCAAAATGGCAAAGCATCCGTGCACATTGCAATTTCAACCACTTTAACTTTTAAAATTATACTGTTATGAGCTGTATCAAGTAAAGATGATTTTAAGTAGCAGATGTCTCAAACTTGCACCTAAAAAGGCGCTAAGACAAAAATTTACACTTTCATATATGTTCATATTACAAATTTTATTATAAAAATTAAAGGGAAGTGGATTCACACAAGCTATTAAAGGACAACTCAATGCAGGAGCATTACATAATTAACAAGTGCATAATAAAAAAGACAATGCAATAGCACTTGCTCTGAATTTCAAATAAGCAGTAGATTTTTTTTTCTGACACTTTTTCCCACTCCCTTTTTCTGGCCCCTGTATCATGGGACAGATATCAGCCAATCACAGACTAGTATACCTTGTGAGCTTGTGCACATATGCTCAGTAAGACTAGCTCTCCAGAAAGTGTGAATATAAAAAGAATGTGCAAAATGTGATAATGGAAGCAAGTTGGAAAGTGTCTTAAAACAGCATGTTCTATCTGGACCATAAAGATTTATTCTTTTTGTGAATCATGAACACAATCCATGTTTGCCTGACAGATAAAGCACCTTTGAACAAAAAGACCCAAAAATGTGAAAATTTGTCCTTTTGTACCAACAAGGGAGAAATTATATCCTAGATATTTCAGATCCTTTAGCACATTTAGCATCCGTTCACCTTCAATGGAAAAATCTATATTCTGTATTTATTTTTTTAAGTAAAAACTATTAGTATTAGAAGATTTGTGTCACAGAAAATGAGAAAGAATGAAGTGAACAGTAAAATTAGATATATTTGAAAACTACAAAACTCATTTGGCAATTTATGCATGCTTTTCCATATTAAAAAAACCCACCAAAATCATCCTACAATTCTTTTTTTTTTTTTACACATCCACTTCTAAATTTGTGTTTGCCAATAGAAAACATAATCTTTGTAAGAGCTTACCTGATAAATTAATTTATTTCATGGTGGCGAAAGTCTACGAGTTTGTTATTGATAGGATATACATTCTTACCAGGAGGCGGCAAAGTGTCAAAAGCCTCAAATTCGTCATTTCTGACGTAAGAGGAGGCTTCTGACGGCAGGGGGAATCGCTGGAGCAGCTTTCAGGATTAAAAGGTAAGTTTTTGAAGAAAAGGAGTGAAATGTCAATTTCCATGAAAGTGCCCTTGTTTTTAACAGGTTTATTAAAAACCGGGCACAAATTCATCCAAATTGACCTTCACTTTAAAGTAAAACCAAGTAGGTGAGGTGTATAAGGAGCAAAGTCATAAAAAAAAGGATTTTTTTATTAAAAATAAAGAAAACATTGGGTGGGCCTTGTGGACTCTTGCCACTATGAAATACATGAATTTATCAGGTAAGTTCTTATATGAATTATATTTTCTTACATATAAGTGGCGAGAGTCCACAAGCTTGTTACTGATGGGATTAATAACCACGATGTGGAAGTCCACAAGTAGCAAAGGAAGGGGCAAAATAAAAACAATTATTTTGGATTTAATTTCTCAGCGAAAATAGTTAAGTTTAAAAAAAAAGCCTCAAATCAAAGGCACTAGAATTAAACTGAGACAGCTGCCTGAAGAACCTTACTACCGGAATTTGGCGGCGCTATACAAATAAATAATAATAATAATACCAAAAGTGGCTTCTGAAGAAGCAAAAACATCAAAATGGTAAAATTGAGTAAAGGTATGCAAAGAAGACCAAGTGGCTGCTTTGCAGATTTGATCAACTGAAGCTTCATTCTTAAAAGCCCAAGATGTGGCAACTGATCTTGTAGAATGAGCTGTAATTCTCTGAGGCGGAGACTGACCCGCCTCCAAATAAGCTTTGTGATTCAGAAGTTTCAACCAAGATGCTAAAGAAATCGCAGAAGCTTTCTGACCTTTTCTAGAACCTGAAAAAAGAAATAGACTAGAAGTCTGTATGAAATCATTAGTAGCATCTACATAGTATTTTTTTTTTTTTTTAATTTTTTATTGAGGTTCAATAAAGTATACAGGTAGCATATTTCGTGAAACATTGGGATTACAAATTCGTAAATAGCTTACAATCATGATCTGTCAAAGAACCTGGCATACAACAAAAACAGAATTTATGCTTACCTGATAAATTACTTTCTCCAACGGTGTGTCCGGTCCACGGCGTCATCCATTACTTGTGGGAATATTCTCTTCCCCAACAGGAAATGGCAAAGAGCACAGCAAAAGCTGTCCATATAGCCCCTCCTCAGGCTCCGCCCCCCAGTCATTCGACCGACGGATAGGAGAAAAAAAGGAGAAACTATAGGGTGCCGTGGTGACTGTAGTGTATAGAGAAAAAAATTGTTCAAACCTGATTAAAAAGCCAGGGCGGGCCGTGGACCGGACACACCGTTGGAGAAATTAATTTATCAGTTAAGCATAAATTCTGTTTTCTCAAACATTGGTGTGTCCGGTCCACGGCGTCATCCATTACTTGTGGGAACCTTTACCAAAGCTTTAGGACATTGATGAAGGGAGGGAGCAAATCAGGTTACCTAAACGGAAGGCACCGCGGCTTGCAAAACCTTTCTCCCAAAAGTATCAAATTTGTAGAATTTGGCAAAAGTGTGCAGAGAAGACCAAGTCGCTGCCTTACATATCTGATCAACAGAAGCCTCGTTCTTGAAGGCCCATGTGGAAGCCACAGCCCTAGTAGAGTGAGCTGTGATTCGTTCAGGAGGCTGCCGTCCGGCAGTCTCATAAGCCAATCGGATGATGCTTTTCAGCCAGAAAGAAAGAGGTAGCAGTAGCTTTTTGTCCTCTCCTCTTACCAGAGTAAACGACAAACAAAGATGAGGTTTGTCTAAAATCCTTTGTTGCTTCTAAATAGAACTTTAAAGCACGGACTACATCTAAATTGTGTAACAAACGTTCCTTCTTTGAAACTGGTTTCGGACACAGAGAAGGAACAACTATTTCCTGGTTAATATTCTTGTTGGAAACAACTTTTGGAAGAAAACCAGGCTTAGTACACAAAACAACCTTATCTGAATGGAACACCAGATAGGGTGAATCACACTGCAAAGCAGATAATTCAGAAACTCTTCTAGCAGAAGAAATAGCAACCAAAAACAGAACTTTCCAAGATAGTAACTTGATATCTACGGAATGTAAAGGTTCAAACGGAACCCCTTGAAGAACTGAAAGAACTAAATTTAGACTCCAAGGAGGAGTCATGGGTCTGTAGACAGGCTTGATTCTGACCAAAGCCTGTACAAAAGTTTGTACATCTGGCACAGCTGCCAGTCGTTTGTGTAACAAGACAGATAAAGCAGAAATCCGTCCCTTTAGAGAACTCGCTGACAACCCTTTATCCAAACCCTCTTGGAGAAAGGAAAGAATCTTAGGAATTTTAATTTTACTCCAGGAGAATCCCTTGGATTCACACCAACAGATATATTTTTTCCATATTTTATGGTAAATCTTTCTAGTCACAGGTTTTCTGGCTTGGACCAGAGTATCAATCACTGAATTTGAAAATCCACGCTTGGATAAAATCAAGCGTTCCATTTCCAAGCAGTCAGCTGCAGAGAAACTAGATTTGGATGTTCGAATGGACCTTGTACTAGAAGATCCTGTCTCAAAGGTAGCTTCCATGGTGGAGCCGATGACATATTCACCAGGTCTGCATACCAAGTCCTGCGTGGCCACGCAGGAGCTATCAGAATCACCGAGGCCTTCTCCTGTTTGATCCTGGCTACGAGCCTGGGAAGGAGAGGAAATGGTGGAAACACATAAGCTAGGTTGAACGACCAAGGCGCCACTAATGCCATCCACTAGAGTTGCCTTGGGATCCCTGGATCTGGACCCGTAGCAAGGAACCTTGAAGTTCTGACGGGACGCCATCAGATCCATGTCTGGAATGCCCCATAATTGGGTTAACTGGGCAAAGACCTCCGGATGGAGTTCCCACTCCCCCGGATGGAAAGTCTGACGACTCAATCCGCCTCCCAGTTGTCTACTCCTGGGATGTGAATTGCAGATAGGTGGCAGGAGTGATCCTCCGCCCATTTGATGATCTTGGATACCTCTCTCATCGCCAAGGAACTCTTTGTTCCTCCCTGATGGTTGATGTAAGCTACAGTCGTCATGTTGTCCGACTGGAATCTTATGAATCCGGCCTTCGCTAGTTGAGGCCAAGCCCGGAGCGCATTAAATATTGCTCTCAGTTCCAGGATGTTTATCGGGAGAAGAGACTCTTCCCGAGACCATAGACCCTGAGCTTTCAGGGAGTCCCAGACCGCGCCCCAGCCTAATAGACTGGCGTCGGTCGTGACAATGACCCACTCTGGTCTGCGGAAACTCATTCCCTGAGACAGGTGATCCTGAGTCAACCACCAACGGAGTGAGTCTCTGGTTACCTGGTCTACTTGAATCTGGGGAGACAAGTCTGCATAGTCCCCATTCCACTGATTGAGCATGCACAGTTGTAATGGTCTTAGATGAATTCGAGCAAAAGGAACTATGTCCATTGCTGCAACCATCAATCCTACTACTTCCATGCACTGAGCTATGGAAGGCTGCAGAATAGAGTGAAGAACTTGACAAGCGTTTAGAAGCTTTGACTTTCTGACCTCTGTCAAAAAGATCTTCATTTCTAAAGAATCTATTATTGTTCCCAAAAAGGGAACTCTTGTTGATGGAGACAGGGAACTCTTCTACGTTCACCTTCCACCCGTGAGATCTGAGAAAGGCTAGAACAATGTCTGTATGAGCCTTTGCCTTGGAAAGAGACGACGCTTGAATTAGAATGTCGTCTAGATAAGGTGCCACTGCAATGCCCCTCGGTCTTAGAACCGCTAGAAGGGACCCTAGCACCTTTGTGAAAATTCTGGGAGCAGTGGCTAAACCGAATGGAAGAGCCACGAACTGGTAATGTTTGTCCAGAAAGGCGAACCTTAGGAACTGATGATGATCTTTGTGGATAGGAATATGTAGGTACGCATCCTTTAAATCCACGGTAGTCATATATTGACCCTCCTGGATTGTAGGTAAAATTGTTCGAATGGTTTCCATTTTGAACGATGGAACTCTGAGAAATTTGTTTAGAATTTTTAAATCCAGAATTGGTCTGAAAGTTCCCTCTTTTTTGGGAACTACAAACAGGTTTGAGTAAAACCCCTGACCTTGTTCCACAGTTGGAACTGAGTGTATCACTCCCATCTTTAACAGGTCTTCTACACAAGTAAGAATGCCTGTCTCTTTATTTGGTCTGAAGACAAGCGAGACATGTGGAACCTTCCCCTTGGGGGCAGTTCCTTGAATTCTAGAAGATAACCCTGAGAGACTATTTCTAGTGCCCAGGGATCCGGAACATCTCTTGCCCAAGCCTGAGCAAAGAGAGAGAGTCTGCCCCCTACTAGATCCGGTCCCGGATCGGGGGCTACCCCTTCATGCTGTCTTGGTAGCAGCAGCAGGCTTCTTGGCCTGTTTACCCTTGCATTGGTTTCCAAGCTGGTTTAGTCTGGGAAGCGTTACCCTCTTGTCTAGAGGCTGCAGAGTTGGAAGCCGGTCCGTTCCTGAAATTGCGAAAGGAACGAAAATTGGACTTATTCTTAGCCTTGAAAGGCCTATCTTGTGGGAGGGCATGGCCCTTTCCCCCAGTGATGTCTGAAATAATTTCTTTCAATTCTGGCCCAAAAAGGGTCTTACCTTTGAAAGGGATATTAAGCAATTTTGTCTTGGAAGATACATCCGCCGACCAAGACTTTAGCCAGAGCGCTCTGCGCGCCACAATTGCAAACCCTGAATTTTTCGCCGCTAATCTTGCTAACTGCAAAGCGGCATCTAAAATAAAGGAATTAGCTAACTTAAGTGCGTGAATTCTGTCCATGACCTCCTCATATGGAGTCTCCTTACTGAGCGACTTTTCCAGTTCTTCAAACCAGAAACACGCTGCTGTAGTGACAGTGATAATGCACGAAATTGGTTGAAGGAGGTAACCTTGCTGTACAAAAATCTTTTTAAGCAAACCCTCCAATTTTTTATCCATAGGATCTTTGAAAGCACAATTGTCCTCAATGGGAATAGTCGTGCGTTTGGCTAGTGTAGAAACCTTCCCCTCGACCTTAGGGACTGTTTGCCATGTGTCCTTTCTGGGGTCGACCATGGGGAACAATTTCTTAAATATAGGAGGAGGGACAAAAGGAATGCCTGGCTTCTCCCACTCCTTATTCACTATGTCCGCCACCCTCTTAGGTATCGGAAAGGCATCAGGATGCACCGGGACCTCTAGGAATCTGTCCATCTTGCACAATTTTTCTGGGATGACCAAATTGTCACAATCATCCAGAGTAGATAGCACCTACTTAAGTAATGCGCGGAGATGCTCTAATTTAAATTTAAATGTCACAACATCAGGTTCTGCCTGCTGAGAAATTCTTCCTGTATCAGAAATTTCTCCATCTGACAAACCCTCCCTCACTGCCACTTCAGACTGGTGTGAGGGTATGACAGATAAATTATCATCAGCGCCCTCCTGCTCTACAGTGTTTAAAACTGAGCAATCACGCTTTCTCTGAAATGCTGGCATTTTGGATAAAATATTAGCTATGGAGTTATCCATTACTGCCGTCAATTGTTGCATAGTAACAAGCATTGGCGCGCTAGAAGTACTAGGGGTCGCCTGCGCGGGCATAACTGGTATAGACACAGAAGGAGAGGATGCAGAACTATCCCTACTTCCTTCATTTGAGGAATCATCCTGGGCAACCTTACTAAATGTGACAGTACTGTCCTTACTTTGTTTGGACGCCATGGCACAATTATCACATACATTTGAAGGAGGAACCACCTTGGCCTCCATACATACAGAACATGATCTATCTGAAGGTACAGACATGTTAGACAGGCTTAAATTGGTTAATAAAGCACAAAAAACGTTTTTAAACAAAACCGTTACTGTCTCTTTAAATGTTAAACAGAGCACACTTTATTACTGAATATGTGAAAAACTATGAAGGAATTATCCAATCTTTACCAAATTTTCACCACATGTCTTAATGCATTCAAAGTATTGCACCCCAATTTTCAAGCTTTTAACCCTTAAAATGCGGAAACCGGAGCCGTTTGCAATTTTAACCCCACTACAGTCCCAGCCACAGCGTTTGTTGCGACTTCACCTATCCCAGGGGGTATACGATACCAATTCAAGCCTTCCAGGAACGTTTTCAGTGATACCAGACCCTCTCACATGCAGCTGTATGCACTGCACTCAAAAGAAACTGCGCAATAATGGCGCGAAAATGAGGCTCTGCCTACTACAGTGAAAGGCCCTTCCTGACTGGGAAGGTGTCTTAACTAGTGCCTGGCGTTAAAAAACGTTCCCCAAATAATAAAAAGTGTGAAATCCACTTCAAACTGTAAATAATACTTAAATAAGCAATCGATTTAGCCCTTAAGAGTGTCCACCAGTTAATAGCCCATAATAAGCCCTTTATTCTTTTTGAGTCTAAGAAAATGGCTTACCGATCCCCATGAGGGAAAATGACAGCCTTCCAGCATTACACAGTCTTGTTAGATAAATGGCTAGTCATACCTTGAGCAGAAAAGTCTGCAAACTGTTCCCCCCAACTGAAGTTCTCTGGGCTCAACAGTCCTGCGTGGGAACAGCAATTGATTTTAGTTCCTGCTGCGAAAATCATACTCCTCTTTTAAACAGAACTCTTCATCTCTTTCTGTTTCAGAGTAAATAGCACAACCAGTACTATTTCAAAATAACAAACTTTTGATAGAAGAATAAAAAACTACAACTAAACACCACATACTCTTCACCATCTCCATGGAGATGCTACTGGTTCAGAGCGGCAAAGAGAATGACTGGGGGGCGGAGCCTGAGGAGGGGCTATATGGACAGCTTTTGCTGTGCTCTTTGCCATTTCCTGTTGGGGAAGAGAATATTCCCACAAGTAATGGATGACGCTGTGGACCGGACACACCAATGTTGGAGAAACATATGCAGAATATATTCGTATGACTCAAAGTGGAGAACATAACAGTAAGTGCAGTACACCAATACATTTCACAAACATCTATAAAGGGTGTGTCCATAGGGGAATCTGATTTAAAGCCTAAAAGGGAATAGTCAGAATACAAAAAGGTACGTGTACAACAGGGTAGGATCACAATTGTTTCTCCACAGACTGAACCTCTATTTACAGTAATTGAGGTAGGTGGTAGGTATACATTAAAGAGAAATGAAACACTCTATTGCAGCCTATATTCTGAAGGTAAGGGGTATAATTAACAGAAGCGGGAATATGGATTAATAATTAGGGTTGCGGTATAGACGAGACAAACCGCACAGTTAGTCCACCTAAACTAGGTGGTTCTTTATGTGGATGGGGGGGAAGGAGGAAGAGGTTATATATGCGAGTCGATTTTTTTTGTTGTTGTTGTTTCCCCCAACATTTCTTAAGTTGTATTATGAATAGCCTTCTAATGCTACATAAGTTATGTGGGACTATATATTTATATATGCTTTCTCGTGAAGAGCTAAGATTAGGGTCCTGAACTTGTCTAATTGGGTACATCTACGTGAAGAGCCAGTGTTTAATTATTATAAACAATGTATAATATATCCTTACCGCGGAGCTACCCCACCTGGACATAGTATGGGCTCTAGAATCTGGACTTTAGTGAGCCTGTCCTCGTAATCATTTAGCTGAATGCAAACCCTGCACTCCCACTCAGTCAAATCTTAGGCAAACACCTTAGCTGCTATTAGTGAAGGTAAAATATCTTATCTGGAACACTCAAAGAGCGGACATATGAGAGAAATAGGTGACTGCTAGGGGTAGCTGCATGTAAATAATTTCTCAGAATTCCCATGATTCTATACTCCCTCAAAGGAGACCCAATATCTACTAATATAGACTGAATTGATGACCTGAGTGGAACTTCTGTGATCCTTAATATGTGATGATGGAATCCCTGAAATATAATTTAGGAGTGATCTGCGATGAGTGAGCCCAACTGCCCCGGCCACGGACAGCCCGCCCCCCCCACCTGTATGACAAGAGAAAAGAACAGGGATAAATATATAGGTCTATAATCAGCGGTTCCGTGTAGTAACAGTAGATTGTGAAACAGTTAAATTGTGATATGGGTGGACCCTATCTCTAGTGGCAACTGATATTACGGGATCCCTATCTATCCAGTATGTGTGGTCCTTGGTCAGCGTTTAAAGGAACAATATAACTTAACTTACAGGTTAGGTAAAGGGGGCCGACACATGTAGCAAACTTTAAATAACGTGTTAATGCAGTGGAACGGAGCATTATGTGACTACCCCCTAAGTACCCGATTTGTAGCTATAAAAGAGAAATATAAAAGACGTAAACATAACTCTCCTATTGGTGAGAGTGAGCCCAAAAGCGGAACAACAATATTCAGTTAGAGTTATATAAACACATTTTAGATATGATATAATGCACCATTACATTAAATCAATATAGAAGACAAGTACAGGAGATAGAATGCATATAAATCATTGACACAGGTATTGTGTAAGGAGACCCCACAATAATGGTAAAGTAAATATTGAGGCAAAAGAACTATATGTATACGGGTATTACCAAACTGTTAAAAACTTAACTAAACATCAAACTGGCAAACTGTAAAAGATGACAAACTGTAGGGGCCCAGTCAAGGGAGAATGCTCTAGCAAACACCAGACCTATGAGAATGTGGTGTTCTTCTCTGCAGCGCTAATAACGGAGCTAAAATGGCCTTAAAGAAAGGAGCGATTAGGGAATCAAAGAGGAAGTTGTGTGTTGTCTCCTCATCCTTCGCGTTCACCGGGTGTAGAAGATTAGTCTCTAATTTTGATGTAAAGGGTGTCTCCGGCACCATAGTGAGAGTCCCATGTTGGAAAGTTAAAGTCTCAGGTAGTGTCGCAGAGACCTTATCCTCCTCATTCAAAGTTTGCTTCCAGCTATGATGGATGTAGGGTAGCTCCATTGCTGATTGATGACATGGCCTCATCATAGATATTGCGGCCATCTGGTGTCTCACTGCAGTAGCGTGGTCCACGGTATCCGGCACCCCAAGAGCAGCGCCTGCAATGCTAAAGGGGCCTGAACGCCCAGCAGCTCTTTCTTTGTCAGCGGTGTCCATCCTTTTCATGCACGTTGGCTCTATCTTAGGAGTATTTATAGGGAGAAGTGTGTAGTCAGCGTGTTCTACCTGTTTTGCTGCTGCTAGTTGGGGTGTCAACACAGCTGAGTATTCAAACACCTCACGGCAGCCATCCAAAAAGTTGCGCATCTCCTCCATAATGCGCTCCGGAACTTCCATAATTAAGCAGTCACCTAGCCTAGAGGGTATAACAATAAGCTTTGGTCGATCCCAAACTCCACAGCAAATGTCGCACAGGCCACAAGATGGCTGCTCCTAGTATCTGTTATCGGCCGCATACACACCCGGGTCATGAGATCCCTTTAACAATATATGGCACTCTAAGATTGATTGTGTAGGTCATCTTGGCTTTCTGATCTACAAAAATGTCCACGTATTTGAGCTGGAACGGTCATTTAGTTTGTATTTTAACATAGTATAGTCAGAGCTATGAGAATGTGCGACCGTTCAACTACAAAGTTGGCTCCTCCCCCTACATAGTATTTCAAAGCTCTAACATCCAAAGAATGTATAGATCTTTCAATTTTATTCTTAGGATTAGGACACAAAGAAGGAACAATGATTTCCCTAATAATGTTGTGAGAATTCACAACTTTAGGCAAAAAATTAAAAGAAGTCCGCAAAACAGCTTTATCTTGATGAAAAATCAGATAAGGAGACTCACAAGAGAGAGCAGACAATTCAGAAGAGATTGCCAATAGAAACAACACTTTCCAAGAAATTAGTTTAACGTCTAAAGAATGCATAGGCTCACAAGGAGGAGCTTGCAAAATCTTTAATACCAAATTAAGACTCCAAGGGGATGCAATATATTTAATAACAGATTTAATTAAAATTAAAGTCAGGAAAATTAGCAATCTTTCTGTGAAATAAAACAGAAAGAGCAGAGATTTGTCCTTTCAAAGTATTGGCGGACAAACCTTTATTCAAACCATCCTGAAGAATCCTAGGAATCTGAAAGGAATGTCTGGAATAAACATGTGAAGAGCACCATAATATATAGGTTTTCCAAAACTTGTGGTAGATTTTTCTTGAAACAGGCTTGCAAGCCTGAATAATAGTATTAATCACTGAGTCAGAGAAACAGGAGGTCTGGTCTTAGAGGTAGAGGCCAAGGCTGGCAACTGGACATTCGGACAAGGTCTGCATAACAAATCCTGTGAGGCCACACTGGTGCTATCAGAAACACATAAAATTGTTCCATTATGATCTTTGAGATCACTCTTGGAAGTAGAACAAGGGGGGGGGGGGAATGTAAGTAGGCTGGTAAAACCAGGGTACTGCTAGAGCATCCATCATTTCCGCCTGAGGATCCTTGGACCTGGAAAGGTTCTTGTTCAGACGAGAGGCCCTCAGATCCATTTCTGGAAGGTCCCACATCTGTACAATTTGATAGAACACATCTGGATGGAGAGACCACTCCTCCGGATGTAGAGATTGATGGTTGAGATAATTCGCTTCCCAGTTGTCTACACCTGGGATATGAATCACAGTGATTAAACAAGAGTTGCATTCCACCCAAGAAAGTATTCAAGATAGTTCTTACATTGCTAGGGGACTGCGAGTCTCTCCTTGATGATTGACATATGCCACCACTGTTGTGATATTGTCTGTCTGAAAATGCATGTAAGTTTCTCTCTTTAATAGAGGCCAAACCTGAAGAGCTCTGAATAGAGCACGGAGTTCCAGGATATTGATTGGTAACCTTGCCTCTCGAGGATTCTTGTGCTTTCAGAGACCCCCAGACAGCTCCCCACCCTGTAAGACTTGCATCTGTTGTAATTACAGACCAGGAAGGAGAACAAGAGAGGCTACTGTTTATTTTTATCCCTCCCTCTCTAAAGACTCTTGCGTGGTGTTTCACATCTTGGGTATCGATATCCCATACGTCACTAGCTCATGGACTCTTGCTAATTACATGAAAGAAAATTTCATATTGGCAAGAGTCCATGAGACCCACCCTTTTTATAGTGGTTATGATTTTTTTGTATAAAGCACAATTATTCCAATTCCTTGTTTATGCTTTCGCTCCTTTCTTATCACCCCACTTCTTGGCTATTCGTTAAACTGAATTGTGGGTGCGGTGGGGGGTGTATTAATAGGCATTTTGAGGTTTGGGAAACTTTGCCCCTCCTGGAAGGATTGTATATCCCATACGTCACTAGCTCATGGACTCTTGCCAATATGAAAGAAATTAATTTATCAGGTAATCCTAAAAGAAGGGTTAAAAGAGGTTCCAGGTTTAGACCAATCACATTAGAGATAGCGTCTGGAATAGGAAATACTTCTGTATTTAAGACACTGAATTTAGTCGGTTACTAGCTTTATCATCAGGAGGTTTAGACTCCTCAATACCCAAGTAAACAAAACTTCACTTAAGAGAGAGCGAATATATTCTATCTTAAATGAACATAATTTGTCTATATCTCTGATGTGGCGTCTTCTGAATCAGAGGAAACCCCATCAGTAGAGGATACATTGGTATGCTGAAGGCCAGAACTTAAATCACTAGGTTTAGAAAAATGTTGCAAAACCTTTTTAAGTTTATTTGAAGGTGGAATAGCAGTCATTGCCTTATCTAAAGCTGCAGCAATAAAATCGTTATTTTCTGCAGGAATGCTATGAACATTAGACTGAGATGGAATAAGAGTGGGTGCATTTGTACTCAGATATATTATCAGCATTTAACAAATTGTCAAAACGAGCCACATAATTGAGCTGAAAAAATTAGATCAGTGTTTTTTTTTTTTTTACAACAAACACTTGAGCTTTGGTAGATACGTGTTCAGGCAGCTCAAATCCTATGGTGACATCAGAGGCAGGTTCAGTTTGAGACAATTGCAAAAAAAAAAATAAAAAAAAATATTCAATATTTTCTGCAAATTTACATCCATGTTTCTATATATATGAGATTGATGAGATATATAACAGGCTTGAGGGAATAAGAAACAAAGCGAAAATGTATGAAAAAGAAAACATTCACAAAATAATACTGCATGAAAGCTCTCTAAGCAATTTCTGAGAGCACTGAATGAGCTGGCGGCAAAGCTTATAATGGCAAATTTTGGCGCCAAAAAACCCGGTGCAAAAAGACGACGCTATGACATAAACAGAGTCATCACATTTCTAATAAACCTATCACTCTAAAAAGCAGGTAAGAACTCTGATATAAATTACTAGCTCCAAAAAACCCTGTATGTTTCAGACTCTACCAACCTTGACAAATATTTAGCCACCAAATAAAGTTTCGCTAAAAAAGAGCACTGAGTTACTGAGCCAAGGCATGTGTATACAAACACTATATAACAACTTTACTTAAAAAGTACCCAAATCCATATCTGAGAGTGTCATATAATAAAAGTATATACTTACCGTGAAAGTCACCCATCCACATATAGCAGACAGCCAAACCAGTACTGAAACATATCAGCAGTGGTAATGGTACAAGAGTATATTGTCTATCTATAAAGGGAGGCAGAAGATGAATCCCTGCAACCGATTTACAGAGAGCCTTATGAAAATAGGAGAAAACATGGTATCATCAGGCAATAGTCCCTTAACATCCCTCAGACAAACACTGCACTAAGAGGAACTGGACTTCAATATGCTTAGAAGCACCTTTCACTGAAGAAATCAAGCACATCATGGATAGCATTCCAAGATTTAAGCCATAAAGCTCTTCTAGCTAATATAGCTAAAGACATTTATCTGACATCAATTCTAATGATATCAAAAATGGCATCACAAATGAAATTATTAGCATGTTGAATTAGCTTAACAATGCTATACACATTATGATCTGATACTTGTTGCGCTAGGGTTTCCAACCAAAAAGTTGAAGCAGCTGCAACATCAGCCAAAGAAATAGCAGGCATAAGAAAATGACCTGAACATAAATAAGCCTTCCTTAGATAAGATTCAAGTTTCCTATCTAAAGGATCTTTAAAAGAAGTACTATCTGCCGTAGGAATAGTAGTACGTTTAGCAAGAGTAGAGATGGCCCCATCAACTTTGGGGATCTTTTCCCAAAACTCCAATCCATCAGACGGCAAAGGGTACAGCTTCTTAAACCTTGAAGAAGGAGTAAAAGAGGTACCCAGTCTATTCCATTCCCTAGAAATTACATCTGAAATAGCACCAGGAACTGGAAAAACCTCAGGAATAACTACATGGGGTTTAAAAACTGAATTTAAATGTTTACTAGTTTTAATATCAAGAGGACTAGTCTCCATATCTAATGCAATCAACACCTCTTTCAATAAGGAACGAATATACTCCATTTTAAATAAATATCAATGTTGCTATCTCTCTCTTTCCAAGGTAATAAATTATTTGGTTCTCAGTTGGATTCAATTATTTCAACTGTCACTGGGGGGAAGGGAGCTTTTTTGCCTCAGGATAAAAAATCTAAGGGTAAATTTAAGGCTGCTAACAGTTTTTGTTCCTTTCGACAAAATAAGGAACAGAAACCTGATCCTTCCCCTAAGGAAACTGTTTCCAATTGGAAGCCTTCTTCAGTCTGGAATAAACCCAAGCCATTTAAAAGATCTAAATCAGCCCCCAAGTCTGCATGAAGGTGCGTCCCTCATTCCAGCTCAGCTGGTAGGGGGCAGACTAAAATTTTTCAAGGATATTTGGATCAATTCAATCCAAAATCATTGGATTCAGAACATTGTTTCTCAAGGGTACAGAATAGGTTTCAAAGTAAGACCGCCTGTGAGAAGTTTCTTTCTCTCACGCATTCCAGTGAACCCAGAAAAGGCTCAGGCTTTCCTGAAGTGTGTTTCAGACCTGGAGGTATCTGGGGTAATTGTGCCAGTTCCTGTTCAGGAACGGGGTCTGGGGTTTTATTCAAATCTGTTCATTGTCCCAAAGAAGGAGAATTATTTCAGACCAGTTCTGGATCTAAAAATTTTGAATTGTTATGTAAGAATACCAACATTCAAAATGGTGACTATAAGGACTATTCTGCCTTTTGTTCAGCAAGGGCATTATATGTCCACAATAGACTTACAGGATGCATATCTTCATATTCTGATTCATCCAGATTACGATCAGTTCCTGAGATTCTCTTTTCTAGACAAGCATTACCAATTTGTTGCTCTTCCTTTTGGCCTAGCTCCAAGGATCTTTTGAAAGGTTCTCAGTGCCCCTACTCTCTAATCAGGGAGCGGGGTATTGCGGTGTTTCCTTATTTGGACGATATCTTGGTACTTGCTCAGTCTTTACGTTCTGCAGAATCTCACACGAATCAACTAGTGTTTCTTCAAAAACATGGTTGGAGGATCAATTTACCAAAGAGTTCTTTGACTCCTCAGACAAGGGTAACCTTTTTAGGTTTCCAAATAGATTCAGTATCCATGACTTTGTCTCTAACAGACAAGAGACGTCTGAAATTGGTTGCAACTTGTCGGAACCTTCAGTTTCAATTATTCCCTTCAGTAGCTATTCGCATGGACATTTTAGGTCTCATGACTGCAGCATGGGACGCTATCCCCTTTGCTCGTTTTCACATGAGACCTCTTCAGCTTTGTATGCTGAATCAATGGTGCAGGGATTATACAAGGATATCACAATTAATATCCTTAAATCCCAATGTTTGACTATCTCTGACTTGGTGGTTAGATCACCATCGTATAGTTCAAGGGGCCTCTTTTGTTCGTCCAACCTGGACTGTGATCACAACAGATGCGAGCCTTTCAGGTTGGGGAGCTGTCTGGGGATCTCTGACAGCGCAGGGGGTTTGGAAATCTCAAGAGGCGAGATTACCAATCAATATTTTGGAACTCCGTGCGATTCTCAGAGCTCTTCAGTTTTGGCCTCTTCTGAAGAGAGAACCGTTTATTTGTTTTCAGACAATGTCACAACTGTGGCACATGTCAATCATCAAGGTCAGACTCACAGTCCTCAAGCTATGTACCTTGGATACTTGCTTGGGCGGAATCAATCTCCTGTCCAATTTCTGCGGTCCATATCCCAGGTATAGACAATTGGGAAGCAGATTATCTCAGTCGCCAGACTTTACATCCAGGAGAGTGGTCTCTTCACCCAGATGTGTTTTTTTCAGATTGTTCAGATGTGGGGGCTTCCAGAAATAGATCTGATGGCTTCTCATCTAAACAGGAAACTTCCCAGGTATCTGTCCAGGGATCCTCAGGCAGAAGCAGTGGATGTGTTGACACTTCCTGGGAGTTATCAACCTGCTTATATCTTTCCGCCTCTAGTTCTTCTTCCAAGAGTGATTTCCAAAATCATAATGGAGCGTTCATTTGTACTGCTGGTGGCTCCAGCGTGGCCTCACAGGTTTTGGTATGCGGATCTTGTTCGGATGTCCAGTTGCCAACCTTGGCCACTTCCGTTAAGGCCAGACCTATCTCAAGGCCCATTTTTCCATCAGGATCTCAAATCATTAAATTTGAAGGTATGGAGATTGAACGCTTAGTGCTTAGTCATAGAGGTTTCTCTGACTCAGTGATTAATACTATGTTGCAGGCTCGTAAATCTGTGTCTAGAAAGATTTAATACCAAGTTTGGAAGACTTACGTTTCATGGTGTTCTTCTCATAAATTCTCTTGGCATTCTTTTAGAATTCATAGAATTTTACAGTTTATTCAGGATGGTTTAGATGAGGGTTTGTCTGCAAGTTCCTTGAAAGGACAAATCTCTGCTCTTTCTGTTCTGTTTCACAGAAAAATTGCTAATCTTCCTAATATTCATTGTTTTGTACAGGCTTTGGTTCGTATCAAGCCTGTCATTAAATCAATCTCTCCTCCTTGGAGTCTTAATTTGGTTTTGAAAGCTTTACAGGCTCCTCCGTTTGAGCTTATGCATTCTCTGGACATTAAATTACTTTCTTGGAAAGTATTGTTCATTTTGGCCATCTCTTCTGCTAGAAGAGTTTCTGAATTATCTGCTTTTTCTTGTGTGTCTTCATTTAAATTTTTACCTAAGGTTGTGAATTCCAACAACATTAGTAGAGAAATTATTGTCCCTTCATTGTGTCCTAATACTAAGAATTCTCTGGAGAGATCTTTACATTCTTTGGATGTGGTAAGAGCTTTGAAATATTAAGTTGAAGCTACTAAAGATTTCAGAAAGACTTCTAGTCTTTTTGTTATCTTTTCTGGTTCTAGGAAAGGTCAGAAGGCTTCTGCCATTTCTTTGGCATCTTGGTTAAAGCTTTTGATTCATCATGCTTATTTGGAGTCGGTGAATCCTCGCCTCAGAGGATTACGGCTCATTCTACTAGGTCAGTTTCCACTTCCTGGGCTTTTAAGAATGAAGCTTCTGTTGATCAGATTTGCAAAGCAGCAACTTGGTCTTCTTTGCATACTTTTACTTAAATCTACCATTTTGATGTTTTTTCTTCTTCAGAAGCAGTTTTTGGTAGAAAAGTACTTCAGGCAGCTGTTTCAGTTTGATTCTTCTGCTTATAATTTCAGTTTTTTCATAAGATTAAAAGTTGATTTGGGTTGTGGATTAATTTTCAGCGGAATTGGCTATTTTTATCCCTCCCTCTCTAGTGACTCTAATTTATGTAAGATTTTACCTGATAAATTCATTTCTTTCATATTGGCAAGAGTCCATGAGACCCACCCTTTTTATGGTGGTTATGATTTTTTTGTATAAAGCACAATTATTCCAATTCCTTGTTGATGCTTTCGCTCCTTTCTTATCACCCCACTTCTTGGCTATTCGTTGAACTGAATTGTGGGTGTGGTGGGGGGTGTATTTATAGGCATTTTGAGGTTTGGGAAACTTTGCCCCTCCTGGTAGGAATGTGTATCCAATACGTCACAAGCTCATGGACTCTTGCCAATATGAAAGAAATGAATTTATCAGGTAAATTCTTACATAAATTATGTTTTTCTTTCATGTAATTGGCAAGTGTCCATGAGCTAGTGACGTATGGGATAGAAATACCCAAGATGTGGAACTCCACACAAGAGTCACTAGAGAGGGAGGGATAAAATAATAACAGCCATTTTCCGCTGAGAAAATTAAATCCACAACAATTTTTTTTTCTTCTCATAAATGAAAAAGAAGCTTAAAACATAAGAAGAGGAATCAAACAAACAGCTGCCTGAAGAACTTTTCTACCAAAAACTGCTTCCGAAGAAGCAAATACATCAAAACGGCAGAATTTAGTAAATGTATGCAAAGAAGACCAAGTTGTTGCTTTGCAAATCTGATCAACTGAAGCTACATTCTTAAAAGCCCACAACGTGGAGACTGATCTAGTAGAATGAGCTGTAATTCTCTGAGGCGGGGCCTGACCCCGACTCCAAATAAGCCTGATGAATCAAAAGCTTTAACCAAGATGCCAAGGAAATGGCAGAAGCCTTCTGACCTTTCCTAGAAACAGAAAAGATAACAAATAGACTAGAAGTCTTTCTAAAATCTTTAGTAGCTTCAACATAATATTTCAAAGCTCTTACCACATCCAAAGAATGCAATGATTTCTCCAAAGAATTCTTAGGATTAGGACACATAGAAGGGACAACAATTTCTCCATTAATGTTGTTCGAATTCACAATCTTAGGTAAGAATTTAAATGAAGTCCACAAAACTGCCTTATCCTGATGGAAAATCAGCAAAGGAGATTAACAAGAAAGAGCAGATAATTCAGAAACTCTTCTAGCAGAAGAGATGGCCAAAAGGAACAACACTTTCCAAGAAAGTAGTTCAATGAACAAAGAATGCATAGGCTCAAAAGGAGGAGCCTGTAAGGCCTTCAAAACCATATTAAGACTCCAAGGAGGAGAGATTGATTTAATGACAGGCTTGATAAGACCAAAGCCTGTACAAAACAGTAAATATCAGGAAGCGTAGCAATCTTTCTGTGAAATAAAACAGAAAGAGCAGAGATGTGTCCCTTTAAAGAACTTGCAGACAAACCTTTATCCAAACTATCCTGAAGAAACTGTAAAATTAAAAAAAAATCTAAAAGAATGCCAGGAGAATGTATGAAAACACAATGAAATTTAAGTCTTCCAAACTCGATAATAAATCTTCCTAGAAACAGATTTATGAGCCTGTAACATAGTATTAATTACTGAGTCAGAGAAACCTCTATGTCTAAGCACTAGGCGTTCAATTTCCATACCTTCAAATTTAATGATTTGAGATCCTGATGGTGAGACAGAAGGTCTATCCTTAATGGAAGTGGCCAAGGTTGGCAGCTGGACATCCGAACAAGATCCGCATACCAAAACCTTTAAATCCATGCTGGAGCTACCAGCAACACAAACAATTGTTCCATGATGATTTTGGAAATCACTTTTGGAAGAAGAACTAGAGGTGGGAACACCAAGGAACTGCTAACGCATCCACTGCTTCCACCTGAGGATACCTGGACCTGGACATGCACCTGGGAAGTTTCTTGTTTAGATGGGAAGCCATCAGATCTATTTCTGTAAGACCCCACATCTGAACAATCTGAGAAAACACATCTGGAAGGAACGACCACTCCCCCCGGATATAAAGTCTGACGGCTGAGATAATCCGCTTCCTAATTGTCTATACCTGGGATATGAACCGCAGAAATTAGACAGGAGCTGGATTCCGCCCAAGCAAGTATACAAGATACTTCTTTCATGGCTTGGGGACTGTGAGTCCCACCCTGATGATTGACATATGCCACAGTTGTGATCTGTCTGAAAACAAATGAATGGTTCTCTCTTCAACAGAGGCCAAGCCTGAAGAGCCCTGAAGATAGCACGGAGTTCTAAAATATTAATTGGTAACCTCGCCTCTTGGGGTTTTTAAACCCCTTGTGCTGTCAGAGAACCCCAGACAGCTCCCCAACCTGAAAGACTTGCATCTGTTGTGATCACAGTCCAGGTTGACTTGAACTAACCAACAAGTCAGAGAGAGTCAAACATTGGGATTTGAGGATATTAATTGTGATATCTTTGTATAATCCCTGCACCACTGGTTCAGCATACAAAGCTGAAGAGGTCTCATATGAAAACGAGCAAAGGGGATCACGTCCGATGCTGCAGTCATGAGACCTAAAACTTCCATGCACATAGCCACTGAAGGGAATGACTGAGACTGAAGGTTCCGACAAGCTGAAACCAATTTTAATAGTCTCTTGTCTGTTAGAGACAGAGTAATGGACACTGAATCTATCTGGAAACCTTAAAAGGTGACCCTTGTCTGAGGAATCAAATAACTTTTTGGTAAACTGATCCTCCAACCATGTCTTTGAAGAAACAACACTAGTTGATTCGTGTGAGATTCTGCAGAATATAAAGACTGAGCTAGTACCAAGATATCGTCCAAATAAGGAAATACCGCAATACCCGGTTCTCTGATTACAGAAAGTAGGGCATTGAGAACCTTCGAAAAGATTCTTGGAGTTGTCGCTAGGCCAAATGGAAGAGCGACAAATTGGTAATGCTTGTCTAGAAAAGAGAATCTCATAAACTGATAATGGTCTGGATGAATCGGAATATGAAGATATGCATCCTGTAAGTCTATTGTGGACATATAATGCCCTTGCTGAACAAAAGACAGAATAGTCCTTATAGTCAACATTTTGAAAGTTGTCACTCTTACATAACTATTCAGAAGTTTCAGATCCAGAACTGGCTTGAAAGAATTTTCTTTCTTTGGGACAATGAATAGATTTTAATAAAATCACAGACCCTGTCCCTGAAACGGAACTGGTATGATTACCCCTGAAAGCTCCAGGTCTGAAACACACTTCCGAAAAGCTTGAGCCTTTACTGGATTTACTGGGATGTGCAAGAGAAAAAACCGTCTCACAGGAGGTCTTACTCTGAATCCTATTCGGTACCCTTGAGAGACAATACTCTGAATCTAATGATTTTGGACAGAATCTGCCCAAATGTTTTGGAAGAATCTAAATCTGCCCCCTACCAGCTGAGCTGGAATGAGGGCCGCACCTTCATGCAGACTTGGGGGCTGGCTTTGGTTTCTTAAACGGTTTGGATTTACTCCAACTTGAAGAAGGTTTCCAATTGGAACCAGATTCTTTGGGGGAAGGATTAGGTTTCTGTTCCTTATTCTGTCGAAAGGAACGAAAGTGGTTAGAAGCTTTAGATTTACCCTAAGGTCTTTTATCCTGAGGCAAAAAAACTCCCTTCCCCCAGTGACAGTTGAAATAATCTAATCCAACTGAGAACCAAATAACTTATTACCTTGAAAAGAAAGATAGTAATCTAGACTTAGATACCATGTCAGTATTCCAATATTTAAGCCACAAAGGTCTTCTAGCTAAAATAGCTAAAGACATAGATTTAACATCAATTTTGATGATATAAAAAATGGCATCACAAATAAAATGATTAGCATGATGAAGCAAGCGAACAATGCTAGACAAATCAGGATCCATTTTCTGTTTTGCTAAACTTTCCAACCAAAAAGTTGATGCAGCTGCAACATCAGCTAAAGAAATGGCAGGCCTGAGGAGATGACCAGAATATAAATAAACTTTCCTTAGATAAGATTTAAGTTTCCTATCTAAAGGGTCTTTAAAAGAAGTACTATCTTCCATAGGAATAGTAGTACATTTAGCAAGAGTAGAAATAGCCCCATGAACTTTGGGGATCTTTTCCCAAAACTCCAATCTAACTGCTGGCAAAGGATACAATTTTTTAAACCTTGAAGAAGGAATAAAAGAAGTACCAGGCCTATTCCATTTCTTAGAAATCATATAAGAATTAGCATCAGGAACTGGAAAAACCTCTGGAGTAACCACAGGAGGTTTATAAACAGAAGTTTACTAGTTTTAATATCAAGAGGATTAGTTTCCTCAATATCCAATGAAATCAACACTTCTTTTAAATAAATAACATAATTTATGTAAGAACTTACCTGATAAATTCATTTCTTTCATATTAGCAAGAGTCCATGAGCTAGTGACGTATGGGATATACATTCCTACCAGGAGGGGCAAAGTTTCCCAAACCTCAAAATGCCTATAAATACACCCCTCACCACACCCACAATTCAGTTTAACGAATAGCCAAGAAGTGGGGTGATAAAAAAGTGCGAAAGCATATAAAATAAGGAATTGGAATAATTGTGCTTTATACAAAAATCATAACCACCACAAAAAAAGGGTGGGCCTCATGGACTCTTGCTAATATGAAAGAAATGAATTTATCAGGTAAGTTCTTACATAAATTATGTTTTCTTTGATGTAATTAGCAAGAGTCCATGAGCTAGTGACGTATGGGATAATGATTACCCAAGATGTGGATCTTTCCACGCAAGAGTCACTAGAGAGGGAGGGATAAAATAAAGACAGCCAATTCCTGCTGAAAATAATCCACACCCAAAATAAAGTTTAATGAAAAACATAAGCAGAAGATTCAAACTGAAACCGCTGCCTGAAGTACTTTTCTACCAAAAACTGCTTCAGAAGAAGAAAACACATCAAAATGGTAGAATTTAGTAAAAGTATGCAGAGAGGACCAAGTTGCCGCTTTGCAAATCTGATCAATCGAAGCTTCATTCCTAAACGCCCAGGAAGTAGAGACTGACCTAGTAGAATGAGCTGTAATCCTTTGAGGCGGAGTTTTACCCGACTCAACATAGGCAAGATGAATTAAAGATTTCAACCAAGATGCCAAAGAAATGGCAGAAGCTTTCTGGCCTTTTCTAGAACCGGAAAAGATAACAAATAAACTAGAAGTCTTTCGGAAAGACTTAGTAGCTTCAACATAATATTTAAAAGCTCTAACAACATCCAAAGAATGTAACGATTTCTCCTTAGAATTCTTAGGATTAGGACATAATGAAGGAACCACAATTTCTCTACTAATGTTGTTGGAATTCACAACTTTAGGTAAAAAAAAGAAGTTCGCAACACTGCCTTATCCTGATGAAAAATCAGAAAAGGAGACTCACAAGAAAGAGCATATAATTCAGAAACTATTCTTGCAGAAGAGATCGCCAAAAGGAACAAAACTTTCCAAGAAAGTAATTTAATGTCCAATGAATGCATAGGTTCAAACGGAGGAGCTTGAAGAGCCCCTAGAACCAAATTCAAACTCCAAGGAGGAGAAATTGACTTAATGACAGGTTTTATACGAACCAAAGCTTGTACAAAACAATGAATATCAGGAAGATTAGCAATCTTTCTGTGAAAAAGAACAGAAAGAGCAGAGATTTGTCCTTTCAAGGAACTTGCGGACAAACCTTTATCTAAACCATCCTGAAGAAACTGTAAAATTCTTGGAATTCTAAAAGAATGCCAAGAAAAATGATGAGAAAGACACCAAGAAATATAAGTCTTCCAGACTCTATAATATATCTCTCTGGATACAGATTTACGAGCCTGTAACATAGTATTAATCACAGAGTCAGAGAAACCTCTTTGACTAAGAATCAAGCGTTCAATCTCCATACCTTTAAATTTAAGGATTTGAGATCCTGATGGAAAAAAGGACCTTGCGA
>NW_026512741.1:58971-61471 GCF_027579735.1 Bombina bombina
ATGTATCAGAGCTCCTCACACATGCATCTGCATGTCATGCTTCCCAAAAACAAGTGCGCAATAGAGGCGCGAAAATGAGGCTCTGCCTATGATTAGGGAACGCCCCTAGAGAATAAAGTGTCCAATACAGTGCCTGCCGGTTATTTTACATAATTCCCAAGAATAAAATAATTCCTCAAAGCTATGAAGTATAAAATATGCTTATATATCAATCGTTTCAGCCCAGAAAATGTCTACAGTCTTAAAAGCCCTTGTGAAGCCCTTTTTCTCTTATGTAATAAAAATGGCTTACCGGATCCCATAGGGAAAATGACAGCTTCCAGCATTACATCGTCTTGTTAGAAATGTGTCATACCTCAAGCAGCAAAAGTCTGCTCACTGTTTCCCCTAACTGAAGTTAATTCCTCTCAACAGTCCTGTGTGGAAACAGCCATTGATTTTAGTAACGGTTGCTAAAATCATTTTCCTCTTACAAACAGAAATCTTCATCTCTTTTCTGTTTCAGAGTAAATAGTACATACCAGCACTATTTTAAAATAACAAACTCTTGATTGAATAATAAAAACTACAGTTAAACACCAAAAAACTCTAAGCCATCTCCGTGGAGATGTTGCCTGTACAACGGCAAAGAGAATGACTGGGGAAGGCGGAGCCTAGGAGGGATCATGTGACCAGCTTTGCTGGGCTCTTTGCCATTTCCTGTTGGGGAAGAGAATATCCCACAAGTAAGGATGACGCCGTGGACCGGACACACCTATGTTGGAGAAAACATACTTACCGAAAGACACCCATCCACATATAGCAGATAGCCAAACCAGTACTGAAACAGTTATCAGTAGAGGTAATGGAATATGAGAGTATATCGTCGATCTGAATAAGGGAGGTAGGAGATGAATCTCTACGACCGATAACAGAGAACCTATGAAATAGATCTCCCGTGAGGAAAACCATTGCATTCAATAGGTTATACTCCCTTCACAACCCTCTGACATTTGCTGTACTCTGAGAGGAATCGGGCTTCAAAATGCTGGGAAGCGCATATCAACGTAGAAATCTTAGCACAAACTTACTTCACCACCTCCATAGGAGGCAAAGTTCGTAAAAATGAATTGTGTGCGTGGTGAGGGGTGTATTTATAGGCATTTTGAGGTTTGGGAAACTTTGCCCCTCCTCGTAGGATTGTATATCCCATACGTCACTAGCTCATGGAGTCTTGCCAATTACATGAAAGAAAAACAATTTAGCTAAAAATTTCAGTGATAACACATTACATATCTACAGTGACAATGGTCTTTTTGTGTTGGTAAAGATAAGCTCAGGCCAGAACAAAAACAGTTTAATCTGCAAATTGTGAAGATATTAACAGCTCCATAATAATTTTCATATATGTATATATACCTTTTTCTTAATTTCAGACAACATATGGTCTAATGCTTCAAATTTCCCAGAGTCTAAAATTAATTCCTTTTCAAGTTTAAAGCGACTGATGCTTGAAAATTCACCACAGAGTCTATTCAATTCAAAATCGGTCATAACTTCCATGTCTTCAAAGATGAGATCAGGGTTGGCCTCACAATGAGTAGGCTCCTACAAGATTAAAATAAAGAAATAAATAATAGGAAGAAAAAAAAAAATCAATGTTGAGTTTGTGCTTTGTGACCATTAAAGGAACAGGAAACCGTTATTGTCTAATTTGTTCTCTTTGTATCCTTTGCTGAAAGGCATATCTAGATAGGCTTAGTAATTGGGAGCTAGCTGCTGATTGGTGGCTGTACAAATATAATTGGCTTACTGATGTGTTCCGCTAGGTCCCAGCAGAGCATTGCTGCTTCTTTAATAAAGGATACCAAGAGAAATTGATAACAGAAGTAAATTTTTCTATTTTTAGATACGTCTGTACTGCAAAAAGCAAACGGGGTAAAATTTAATGCACAAAGTTCAATATTTTTTTTTTTTTTTAAATAAATGTAATTAATCCCTTACATGTCAGCACACATTTTCCCTTTTCCTTATGAAATAAAAGCAGTAACCATAGATCATAAAATAAATTGTGTGGGTAATTTTAGTCACAAGCTTAAAATTATGCTTTGCAAAGTAAAAAAAAAAACATTTGCTGCGCAAATTATCATTAAATCAATTTATGTTAAATTATGCAATTTGTGCTTTTGACTAGCAATATTATTACATCTGTTATTTATAATTGTTATTTAAGCCAAGTATTACACTGCCCCCATCTGGTTATTTCATAATGCCAACCGACTGGCAAAACGTACTGTGGAAAACAATGAAATGCAGTTGCAAAACATTTGAATGTGAAGAATCCTTCACATTCCCACATAACACATGATAAAAGGCTGGGTTTCCTGGAGTCTGTCCGAGAGAGACATACAACACTAAAACAACCATCTCTCTTATATTTGTCCTTGACTTATGCATTTAACAAATTCCTTCAAAAAGTAGATTGTCAATACTATATAACATGTTTAACTTCAGAAGGGAG
>NW_026512741.1:71471-83971 GCF_027579735.1 Bombina bombina
TACTTGTGGGAAAATTATACCCAAGCCAAAGAGGACACTGAATGCCAAGAACGGGAGGGTAAGAGGCGGCCCAATCAGAGGGCACCAGAACTGAACCACATCCCATAAAGAAAAATGGCCCCAAGGACACAAACGACAGTCCCAAGCCTGGCTAAAAACCACACGCAACCGAGCCAACAGGACTCTAATCATCGCCCAAAGGCAGATCCCAGACATACGCCCCCATAAAGGGGCCCCGACCAACAACTCCCAAAAGGAAGAAGGTAGATGGATAACCAACCAGAACTCTGTCTTCCAAAAGACAGATCAATCTAGCTCGCAAGATTTAAGAGAACCTCACCAGATACCAAGAAAAAAAAAGAAAATTTATGCTTCCCTGATAAATTAGCTTCTTTTTAGAAACGATGAGTCCACGGATTATCTTCATTGCTTATGGGATATTCACCTCCTGGTCAGCAGGACGAGGCAAAGAGCACCACAGCAGAGCTGTTAAATAGCTCCTCCCTTCCCTCCCACTCCAGTCATTCAACCTTAGTTAGGAAGAGAAAGGAAAAGCCAAGGTGCAGAGGTGTCTGAAGTTAACAATAATCAACAACCTGTCTAAAAGAAGAGGGCGGGCCGTGGACTCATTGTGTCTAAAAAGAAACAAATTTATCAGGTAAGCATAAATTTTCTTTTCTTTTTAAAGACACGATGAGTCCACGGATCATCTTCATTACTTATGGGATACAATACCCAAGCTAGAGTACACAGATAAGAGAGGGACAAGACAGAGAACCTAAACGGAAGGCACTACTGCTTGAAGAACCTTTATCCCAAAAGCAGCCTCAGCCGAGGCAAAAGTATCAAATTCATAGAATTTTGAAAAAGTGTGAAGAGAGGACCAAGTTGCAGCCTTGCAAATCAGTTCCACAGAAGCTTCATTTTTGAATGCCCATGAGGAAGCAACAGCCCTAGTGGAATGAGCCGTAACCCTCTCAGGAGGCTGCTGTCCGGCAGTCTCATATGCAAAACGGATGATACTCCGCAGCCAAAAAGAAAGAGGTAGGCGTAGCTTTATGACCCCTACATTTTTCAGAGAAAATTACAAACAAAGAAGAGGACTGACGAAAGTCCTTAGTCGCTTGTAATTAAAATTTTCAAGCACGGACCACGTCCAAAAGGATTAGGACACAAGGAAGGAACAACAATCTCCTGATTAATGTTCCTGTCTGAAACCACCTTAGGAAGAAAACCTAGTTTAGTACGTTAAACTACCTTATCTGAATGGAAAATAAGTTAAGGCAAAGTGTATTGCAACGCCGAGAGCTCAGACACTCTACGAGCTGAAGAAATAGCAACAAGAAATAAAACTTTCCAAAATAACTTAATATCTAAGGAATGCATAGGCTCAAATGGAGCCCCTTGAAGAACTTTGAGAACTAAATTCAGACTCCATGGAGGAGTAACTGGTTTGAACACAGGCCGGATCCTAACCAAGGCCTGACAAAATGATTGTTCATCTGGGACCTCTGCCAGATGTTAGTTTAACAAAACAGATAAGGCAGAGATTTGACCCTTTAGGGAACTTGTCGATAAACCCTTCTCCAAACCTTCTTGGAGAAAAGACAAAATTCTGGAAATCCTAACTCTACTCCATGAGTAGCCCTTGGATTCACACCAATAGAGATATTTACACCATATCTTATGGTAAATCTTTCTAGTAACAGGCTTACAAGCCTGAATCATGGTCTCTATGCCCGAATCAGAAAAACCCCGCTTGGATAAGATTAAGCGTTCAATCTCCAAGCAGTAAGCTTCAGAGAAACTAGATTTGGGTGAAGGAAGGGCCCGTGAATGAAAAGGTCCTTCCTCAACGGAAGTCTCCAAGGTGGCAGGGATGACATGTCCACCAGATCTGCATACCAAATCCTGCGAGGCCAAGCACTGCAATGAGGATCACCGATGCCCTCTCCTGCTTGATTCGAGCAATCACCCGAGGAAGAAGCGCAAACGGGGGAAAAAGGTATGAAAGGCTGAAGGACCAAGGAACCGCCAGAGCATCTATCAGTTCCGCCTGGGGATCCCTGGACCTCGATCCGCATCTCGGGAGCTTAGCATTCTGACGAGATGCCATAAGATCTAACTCCGGCTGACTCCATTTGAGAATCAGGTTGGAGAACACTTCCAGATGGAGTTCCCACTTTCCCGGAAGAAAAATCTGCCTGCTCAGAAAGTCCGCCTCCCAGTTGTCCACCCCTGGGATGTGGTCCACCCCCGGGATGTGGATCGCTGACAGATGGCAAGAATGGGCCTCCGCCCATGGATTATCTTGGCTACCTCTCATCGCTAAGGAACTCCTCGTTCCTCCCTGATGATTGATGTAAGCCACTGATGTTACGTTGTTCGACTGGAATCTGATAAACTGGGTCGAAGCCAACTGAGGTCAGGCCAGAAGAGCATTAAAGATCACTCTTAGTTCCAGGATGTTTATAGGAAGAACAGACTCTGCCTGAGTCCATACTCCCTGAGCCTTTAGGGAGTCCCAGACTGCTCCCCATCCTAGAAGGCTGGCGTCTTTTGTCACAATCACCCAGGAAGGTCAGCGAAAGCAGGTTCCCTGGGATAGATGATCCAGAGACAACAACCATTGAAAAGAGTCCCTCGTCTCCTGTTCCAGGGTTAGTCGAGGAGACAAGTCTGCATAATCTCTATTCCACCGTCTAAGCATGTTTAACTGCAGAAGCCTGAGGTGGAACCAAGCAAACGGGATGATGTCCATTGCCGCCACCATCAGTCTGATTACTTCTATGCACTGAGCCACTGACGGCCGAGGAGTGGACTGAAGGGCTCGACAGGTATCTAGAATCTTTGATTTCCTGACCTCTGTCAGAAAAATCCTCATAGATATAGAATCGATTAGAGTTCCCAAGAAAGTCACCCTTGTCTTCGGGATTAAGGAACTCTTTTCCAGATTTACCTTCCAACCGTGAGTTCTCAGGAAGGATAGTACAACGTCGGTATGAGATCTTGGCTGTTGACAAGATGGCGCCTGGATTAGAATAACGTCCAGATAAGGCGCCACCGCAATGCCCCGTGGCTTTAGAACCGCCAGTAGAGACCCCAGAACTTTTGTGAAAATTCTGGGGGCCGTGGCCAGACCGAAAGTAAGAGCCACAAACTGAAAGTGTTTGTCCAGAAAGGCAAACTTCAGGAACTTGTGATGATCTCTGTGGATAGGAACATGTAGATATGCATCCTTTAAATCCACTGTCGTCATAAATTGACCTTCCTGGATCAATGGAAGAATGGTACAAATAGTTTCAATCTTGAATGATGGAACTCTGAGAAACTTGTTAAGACTCTTGAGGTCTAAGATAGGTCTGAAGGTTCCCTCCTTCTTGGGAACTACAAACAGATTTGAATAAAAACCTGCCCCTGTTCCTGTACTGGAACGGGAATAATCACTCCCAGGGAGAAGAGGTCTCTTACACAATGTAACAACGCCTCTTTATCTGGTTTGCAGATAATCTTGAAAGAAGAAATCTTCCTCAGGGAGGAACATTTTTGAACTCCAGTTTGTATCCCTGAGACACTATTTTTATTGCACAGGGATCTTGAACATCCCAAACCCAAGCCTGAACGAAGAAGGAAAGTCTGCCCCCTACCAGATCCGGTCCTGGATCGGGGGCATGCCCTTCATGCTGTTTTGGATTCAATAGCAGGCTTATTGGATTGTTGTTCCAAGACTGGTTGAGTCTCCAAGTAGGCTTAGATTTTTCTGGTTTAGAGGAGGAAGAGAAAATTTCCCTTGAAATTTCGAAAGCAACAAAAATTACTCTGACGTCCTTTCTGTTTCGCTTATCCTGAGGAAGGAGATAACCCTTACCTCCCAGAGATAATTTCTGTCAGGCCAGGTACAAACAAGGTCTTCCCCTTGTAAGGAATTGCTAGAAACTTAGACTTAGATGACACATCGGCAGACCAAGGTTTTAACCCTAAGGCTCTGCCGGCTAGGATAGAGAACCCCGAACTCTTAGCTGCCAATTTAGTAATTTGCAGAGAAGCGTCCGTAATAAAAGCATTACCCAACTTCAGAGCTTTAATCCTATCTTGGATCTCCTCTAAGGAAGTCTCAGTTTTGAGAGACTCGGACAGAGCATCAGACCAATAAGCTGCTGCACTAGTGACCGTAGCAATGCACACAGCCGGCTGCAATAGCAGACCCTGGTGAACATAAATCTTTTTAAGTAGACCCTCCAACTTCTTGTCCATGGGATCTTTAAAAGCACAACTATCCTCAATGGGAATAGTAGTTCTCTTGGCTAAGGTGGAAATAGCCCCTTCCATCTTAGGAACCGTTTGCCAAGCTTCCCTGACAGCGTCAGCTATAGGAAATGTCTTTTTAAAAATAGGAGATGGAGAGAAGGGAATACCTGGTCTCTCCCATTCCTTGGAAATGATCTCCGAAGCTCGCTTTGGCACTGGAAAAACAAAATTTATGCTTACCTGATAAATTTATTTCTCTTGTGGTGTATCCAGTCCACGGGTTCATCCATTACTTGTGGGATATTCTCCTTCCCAACAGGAAGCTGCAAGAGGACACCCACAGCAGAGCTGTCTATATAGCGCCTCCCCTAACTGCCACCCCCAGTCATTCGACCAAAGACAAGCAAGAAAAAAGGAGAAACTATAGGGTGCAGTGGTGACTGTAGTTTAAAATAAAAACACCTGCCTAAAAATGACAGGGCGGGCCGTGGACTGGATACACCACAAGAGAAATAAATTTATCAGGTAAGCATAAATTTTGTTTTCTCTTGTAAAGGTGTATCCAGTCCACGGGTTCATCCATTACTTGTGGGATACCAATACCAAAGCTTTAGGACACGGATGAAGGGAGGGACAAGGCAGGCCCTTAAACGGAAGGCACCACTGCCTGTAAGACCTTTCTCCCAAAAATAGCCTCCGAAGAAGCAAAAGTATCGAATTTGTAGAATTTAGAAAAAGTATGAAGCGCAGACCAAGTCGCCGCCTGACAAATCTGTTCAACAGAGGCCTCATTTTTAAAAGCTCATGTGGAAGCTACCGCTCTAGTGGAATGAGCTGTAATTCTTTCAGGAGGCTGCTAGCCAGCAGTCTCATAAGCTAAGCGTATTATACTTCTTAGACAAAAAGATAGAGAAGTTGCCGAAGCCTTTTGGCCTCTCCTCTGTCCAGAGTAGACAACAAACAAAGCAGATGTTTGACGAAAATCCTTCATAGCTTGTAAATAAAACTTTAAAGCACGAACCACATCAAGATTGTGTAAAAGACGTTCCTTCTTTGAGGAAGGATTAGGACATAATGAAGGAACAACAATCTCCTGATTGATGTTCTTATTAGATACTACCTTAGGAAGAAACCCAGGTTTGGTACGCAAAACTACCTTATCTGCATGGAAAATCAGATAAGGGGAATCACACTGTAAAGCAGATAACTCCGAAACTCTTCGAGCCGAGGAGATAGCTACTAGAAACAGAACTTTTCAAGATAAAAGTTTAATATCTATGGAATGCAGAGATTCAAACGGAACCCCTTGAAGAACCTTAAGAACTAAATTTAAACTCCATGGCGGAGCAACAGGTTTAAACACAGGCTTAATTCTAACTAAAGCCTGATAAAACGCCTGAACGTCTGGAACCTCAGCCAGACGTTTGTGCAAAAGAATAGACAGAGCATTAATCTGTCCCTTTAAGGAGCTAGCAGACAATCCTTTCTCCAATCCCTCCTGGAGAAAAGATAACATTCTAGGAATCCTGACTTTACTCCATGAGTAACCCTTGGATTCACACCAATGAAGATATTTACACCATATCTTATGATAGATTTTCCTGGTGACAGGCTTTCGAGACTGAATTAAGGTATCAATGACCGACTCGGAAAAACCAAGCTTTGATAGAATCAAGCGTTCAATCTCCAAGCAGTCAGACGCAGAGAAATTAGATTTGGATATTTGAAAGGACCTTGAAGTAGAAGGTCCTGTCTCAGCGGCAGAGTCCATGGTGGAAAGGATGACATGTCCACCAGATCTGCATACTAAGTGGTCTGAGATTTAGGCAAGCAAACGGAACTATGTCCATTGCGGCTACCAATAAGCCGATTACTTCCATACACTGAGCCACTGATGGCTGAGAAGTGGAATAAAGAGCACGGCAGGAAGTTAGAAGCTTTGACAACCTGACCTCTGTCAGAAAAATCTTAATTTCTACTGAATCTATCAGAGTTCCTAGGAAGGAAACTCTTGTGAGAGGGGAGAGAGAACTCTTTTCTTCGTTCACCTTCCACCCGTGAGACCTCAGAAAGGCCAGAACAATGTCCGTATGGGACTTGGCGATTTGAAAAGGCGACGCCTGTATCAGAATGTCGACTAGGTAAGGGGCCACCCCTATGCCCCGTGGCCTTAGAACCGCCAGTAGGGACCCTAGAACCTTCGAAAAGATTCTTGGTGCCGTGGCTAACCCGAAGGGAAGAGCCACAAACTGTTAATGCCTGTCTAGGAAGGCAAACCTGAGAAACCGATGATGATCTCTGTGTATCGGAATGTGGAGATAAGCATCGTTTAAGTCCACGGTAGTCATATATTGACCCTCCTGGATCAAAGGTAGGATGGTTTGAATAGTCTCCATCTTGAAGGATGGGACCCTGAGAAATTTGTTTAGGATCTTGAGATCCAAGATTGTTCTGAAAGTTCCCTCTTTTTTGGGAACTATAAACAGATTTGAATAGAATCCTTGCCCCTGTTCCTCCCTTGGAACTGGGTGGATCACTCCCATGACCAGAAGGTCTTGAACACAACGTAAGAATGCCTCTCTCTTTATCTGGTTTGCAGATAATTGTGAGAGATGAAATCTCCCTTTTGGAGATGAGGCTTTGAAATCCAGAAGATATCCCTGGGAAACAATCTCCAGAGCTCATGGATCCTGAACTTCTCTTGCCCAAGCCTGGGCGAAGAGAGAAAGTCTGTCCCCAACTAGATCCGGTCCCGGATCGGGGGCTACTCCTTCATGCTGTCTTAGAGGCAGCAGCAGGTTTTTTGGCCTGCTTTCCCTTGCTCCAAGCCTGGTTAGGTCTCCAGACTGGCTTGCACTGGGCATAATTTCCTTCTTGTTTTGTAGTAGAGGAAGTTGAAGCTGCGCCACTCTTGAAGTTCCGAAAGGAACGAAAATTAGTCTGTTTGGTCCGTAATTTGTTGGAACTATCCTGGGGACGCCCCAATGGCTGGGGCACTCACCATCTCCTATGACCAGATCCAAACGAAACAGACTGTCTTCGTCGCCACACTGTCAGGAATGCGGAAGCGTAAAACCCAGTGTAACAACGCCCGGTCAAAAGGTGAACCGTACAGTCCCAAAAAAAGTGCGCCGGAAAAAGACAGCAATTAGGCCCCACCAAATCCATCAAGCAATTCTCCCACTACACAAGCAGAGTGATCACATAAGAAGCATTATTAAAGAACCCCTCCCTGTTCATAAAACCCCCCTAAGGAAGGAACTATCCCATGATTCCAAGATCCGTACAAAGGAGCCTCACTGAGACCCATACCTATCTGTCACATAACATAACATATTTATTGATAAAATGAAACAATCTTACCGGAATCTACACCGTGGAACAGGAACACGGCCCTTGAAATGTGACGGATAGTAGCGTTGCCTCCACCATGGATTTGAGAGAAGACAGCAGGTAGAGAAGAGAAGGTTCGGCAACACCAAGTGCTAGAGGAGCTGTTAATACGAGTCGGGATGGTGTCGCAGAGAGAACTCCCACTGCATCTCCGGACTCTAACATTAGCCCAGGCCCTACAGGACTACTTAAAACTCCCATCCCATTGCAAAGAGTAATACCCTTCATAAGAGAGACACTGAGAGAGAAAAAATAAAATTACTGCTTTTGTTAAAAGTTAAACCTCCGACACTTCTCTGCCAACCTCCTGGGAGGAAAGGCAAAGAATGACTGGGGGATAGGGGAAGTGGGAGGAGTAAGCCTTTGGCTGGTGTGTCTTTGCCTCCTCCTGGTGGCCAGGGTTCTTATTTACCACAAGTAATGAATGCAGCTGTGGACTCTTTCCCATTAGGAAGAAAACTGCTAGTTATCCTATGAAGAAAAGCGGTTTATGCAGCACAAGATTCCCATTTCATAATTTGGGGTTCTTGTTAGAGTTTTAGAACTAGCATGCAGATGAGCAATTTCTGGTGAAGTTCATTTATATGTAGAGGATTTGTGACATTTGCGTAATTTGTCGTCGTACCCCCAGTGGTAACGTGGGTTACACTTCCCCTTCATCTTATAATGTTCATATGTCCTTTGGCAGTTAATTTTCTCTATAATGTATTGTCTTAGGGACCTTTCTGAGACTATATATCTAGAATGTGCATTCCTTATACATTTTATATTTTTGTCTGTTTTCAATAAAAGTTATTTTGGAAAAAAAAGTCTAGTTACCGTAATCATTAGTTTGGCCATAGTCCTCAACTTGTCTGCAGTGTAATACTGCCTATGCAACAATGGGTGGTTTGCCATTTTCCTTAGGTGCATCATTACATTGCATAATTCTGTGTTTTTGTCTAGAATAAAGCAAATTGGTACAGATGGTAAATCTTGAATTCTTTAGCTATTATTTACACTTTACAGCATTATGCCAGTTTACCTGTTCCATCCATTGATCTCTTAATTTTATTCAACATTTCATTATAAAGCTGTTCCTGCTTCTTGGACATTGGGCAAAATTTGATGTGGTCTTGTTTAGGTGGTAACTGCTTAAGCACCTAAAAAAAGAAAACAAAAAACACAAACTTAATGTGTATATTATCATTTAAAGCATCAACCGTCCACATCATTCTCCCTCAACAACAATTATTAAACCATTACATTTTAAACAGGTTTCTCCACAGCTAGAATAGTAATAGCAGCAAATATTCTTTGAATTGAACGTTGCCAACAGCAGACTATAGGGGTATTGAGAGACTTTTCTAACATAAGCATTAGACTACAAACCTAAATCCCATTTGCCGATCTTTCAAATGGTTACAACTTAGCAAACTAAGCAGGGCTATATGTATAATTTATGTCAATATAGACTTACACTGATTTTCTTTTGGAACCTGTGATTTTCAAATATATGAAGTGGTGACAATTATATTTGAGATCTAGCTTACTTGTAAATTTAAAGATCAAAACAAGAAACCCGATGATATAGATAGTTTATGTGGCCCCTTAAAAAGGAAATTTATGCTTACCTAATAAAGTGATTGCTTCTACGATACGACGAGTCCATGGATTCATTCTTACTTGTGGGATATTATCCTCCTGCTAACAGGAAGTGGCAAAGAGCACCACAGCAGAGCTGTATATATAGCCCCTCCCTTCTCTCCACCCCCAGTCACTCGACTGAAGGTATAGGAAGAGAAAAGAAAAGCTAAAAGGTGCAGAGGTGACTTTAGTTTTGAAAAACAAAAATATAATCTGTCTAAAATGACAGGGAGGGCCGTGGACTCGTCGTATCGTAGAAGAAATCAATTTATCAGGTAAGCATAAATTTCCTTTTCTTCTACTAGATACGACGAGTCCTTGGATTCATCCTTACTTGTGGGATACAATACCAAAGCAACAGGACACGGATGAACGGAAGGGACAAGACAGATACCTAAACGGAAGGCACCACTGCTTGAAGAACTTTTCTCCCAAAAATAGCCTCAGAAGAAGCAAAAGTATCAAATTTGGAAAAAGTATAAAGGGAGGAGAAAGTCACAGCCTTACAAATCTGTTCAACAGAAGCATCGTTTTTAAAAGCCCATGTGGAAGCCACAGCTCTAGTAGAATGAGCCGTAACCTTTTCAGGAGGCTGCTGTCCAGCAGTCTCGTATGCCAGGCGGATGATGCTTTTCAGCCAAAAAGAAAGAGGTAGCTGTTGCTTTTTGACCCCTACGTTTTCCAGAAAAAAACACAAATAAAGAAGATGTTTGACGGAAATCCTTGGTCGCTTGTAAGTAAAACTCCAAGGCCCGAACCACGTCCAAGTTATGTAATAGACACTCCTTAGAAGAAGGATTAGGACACAAGGAAGTAACAACAATTTCCTGATTAATATTCTTATTTGAAACAACCTTAGGAAGGAATCCAGGTTTAGTACGCAAAACCACCTTATCAGAATGGATAATGGTTAGCAACTAAAAACAAAACTTTCCAAGATAAAAGCTTAATATCTATGGAATGCATGGGTTCAAACAGAACCCCTTGAAGAACATTGAGAACTAAATTCAAACTCCATGGCGTAGCAATAGGTTTAAATACAGGCTTGATTCTGATTAAAGCCTGACAAAAAGACTGAACGTCTGGGACATCCGCCAGACACTTGTGTAGTAGAATTGACAAAGCAGAAATGTGTCCTTTCAAGGAACTAGCTGATAATCCCTTCTCCAATCCTTCTTGGAGAAAAGACAAAATTCTAGGAATCCTAACCCTACTCCATGAGTAGCCCTTGGATTCGCACCAATAAAGATATTTACGCCATATCTTATGGTAAATCTTTCTAGTGACAGGCTTGCGAGCCTGAATCAAAGTATCAATGACCGACTCAGAGAATTCCCGCTTAGATAAGATCAAGCGTTCAATCTCCAGGCAGTCAGCTGCAGAGAATTTAGATTTGGATGTTGGAACGGACCTTGAATGAGAAGGTCCTTTCTCAACGGAAGTTTCCACGGTGGCAGAGAGGACATGTCCACTAGATCCGCATACCAAGTCCTGCGTGGCCATGCAGGCGCTATTAGGACTACCGAAGCTCTCTCCTGTTTGATTCTTGCAATCACACAAGGCAGGAGAGGAAATGGTGGAAACACGTAAGCCAGGTTGAATGACCAAGGTACTGCTAGAGCATCTATCAGTACAGCTTGAGGATCCCTTGACCTGGACCCGTAACGTGGAAGTTTGGCATTCTGTCGAGATGCCAATAGATCCTATTCCGGAATGCCCCATTGACGAATCAATGATGCAAACACCTCCAGATGGAGTTCCCACTCCCCCAGATGAAAAGTCTGACGACTTAGAAAATCCGCTTCCCAGTTCTCTACACCTGGGATATAGATTGCTGATAGATGGCAAGAGTGAGCCTCCGCCCCTCGGATTATCTTTGAAACCTCTATCATGGCTAGAGAACTCTTTGTTCCCCCCTGATGAGTGATATATGCTACAGTCGTGATATTGTCCGACTGGAATCTTATGAACTTGGCCAAAGCCAACTGAGGCCATGCCTGAAGCGCGTTGAATATTGCTCTCAGTTCCAGAATATTGATTGGTAGTAGACACTCCTAATGAGTCCAAATACCCTGAGCCTTCAGAGAATTCCAGACTGCACACCAGCCCAAGAGGCTGGCGTACATTGTCACGATTACCCATGCTGGCCTGAGGAAGCACATTCCCTGGGACAGATGATCCTGTGACAACCACCAAAGAAGAGAGTCTCTGATCTCCTGATCCAGACTTATCTGTGGAGATAAATTCGCATAATCCCCATTCCACTGTCTGAGCATGCACAGCTGCAGTGGTCTGAGATGAAAGAGAGCAAACGGAACTCCATACACTGAGCCACTGATGGCCGAGGAATGGACTGAACTGCTCGGCAAGTATTTAGAATCTTTGACTTTCTGACCTCCGTCAGAAATATTTTCATGTCTACCGAGTCTATCAGAGTTCCCAAGAATGGAACTCTTGTTAGTGGAACTAGCAAACTCTTTTCTACATTCACTCTCCAACTGTGGGTTCTTAGAAACGCCAACACGATGTCCGTGTGAGATCTTGTCAGATGATAAGTTGACGCCGAGATCAGAATATCGTCCAGATAGGGCGCTACAGATATGCCCCGCGGCCTGAGAACCGCCAGAAGGGAACCTAGCACCTTTGTGAAGATTCTGGGAGCTGTGGCCAACCGGAAAGGAAGGGCCACAAACTGATAATGATCGTCCAGAAAGGCGAACCCTAGAAACTGATGATGATCTTTGTGGATAGGAATGTGAAGATACGCATCCTTCAGGTCCACGGTGGTCATATATTGACCCTCCTGGATCATTGGAAAAATCGTTCGTATAGTCTCCATCTTGAAATTTGTTTAGACATTTGAGATCTAAAATCGGTCTGAAAGTTCCCTCTTTTTTGGGAACCACGAACAGATTTGAGTAAAACCCCTGTCCCAGTTTTGGAACTGGGCAAAATACTCCCATGGTAAAGAGGTCTTTTACACAGTGTTAGAACGCCTCTCTTTTTGTCTGGTCTACAGACAAACGTGAAAGATGAAATCTCCCTCTTGGGAGAAAATCCTTGAATTCCAGCCGATACCCCTGGGACTCAATTTCCAATGCCCAGGGATCCTGAACATCTCTTGCCCAAGCCTGAGCGAAGAGAGAAAGTCTGCCCCCTACTAAATCCGGTCCTGGATCGGGGGCTGCCCCTTCATGCTGTCTTGGTAGCAGCAGTGGGTTTCTTGGCTTGTT
>NW_026512741.1:98743-121243 GCF_027579735.1 Bombina bombina
TTTCACCACAGTGTCTTAAAGCCTTAAAAGTATTGCACACCAAATTTGAAAGCTTTAACTCTTAAAATAACGGAACCGGAGCCGTTTTTATATTTAACCCCTTTACAGTCCCTGGTATCTGCTTTGCTGAGACCCAACCAAGCCCAAAGGGGAATACGATACCAAATGACGCCTTCAGAAAGTCTTTACTATGTATCAGAGCTCCTCACACATGCATCTGCATGTCATGCTTCCCAAAAACAAGTGCGCAATAGAGGCGCGAAAATGAGGCTCTGCCTATGATTAGGGAAAGCCCCTAGAGGATAAGGTGTCCAATACAGTGCCTGCCGGTTATTTTACATAATTCCCAAGAATAAAAAAATTCCTCAAAGCTATGAAGTATAAAATATGCTTATATATCAATCGTTTCAGCCCAGAAAATGTCTACAGTCTTAAAAGCCCTTGTGAAGCCCTTTTTTTCTTATGTAATAAAAATGGCTTACCGGATCCCATAGGGAAAATGACAGCTTCCAGCATTACATCGTCTTGTTAGAAATGTGTCATACCTCAAGCAGCAAAAGTCTGCTCACTGTTTCCCCCAACTGAAGTTAATTCCTCTCAACAGTCCTGTGTGGAAACAGCCATCGATTTTAGTAACGGTTGCTAAAATCATTTTCCTCTTACAAACAGAAATCTTCATCTCTTTTCTGTTTCAGAGTAAATAGTACATACCAGCACTATTTTAAAATAACAAACTCTTGATTGAATAATAAAAACTACATTTAAACACCAAAAAACTCTAAGCCATCTCCGTGGAGATGTTGCCTATACAACGGCAAAGAGAATGACTGGGGAAGGCGGAGCCTAGGAGGGATCATGTGACCAGCTTTGCTGGGCTCTTTGCCATTTCCTGTTGGGGAGGAGAATATCCCACAAGTAAGGATGACGCCGTGGACCGGACACACCTATGTTGGAGAAATATATATACACATATATATATACATATATATATATATATATATATATATACATATATACATATATATATATATATATATATATATATATACATATATATATATATATATATATATATATACATATATACATATATATATATATATACATATATACATATATATATATATATATATATATATATATATACATATATATATATATATACACATATATACATATATACATATATATACATATACACATATATACATATATATACATATATACATATATATACATATATACATACATATATATACATATATACATACATACATACATATATACATATATACATACATATATACATATATACATACATATATATATATATATATATATATATATATATATATACACATACATATATATATATATATATATATATATATATATATATATATACACATACACACACATACTGTATATACACCCAGTACTGTGCAAAAGTCTTAGGACATTATAGCAATGGGATGATGACCATATATAATTATTTCTCAGTCTCTATTAGACAACCAAAAAATACAGGATATTTGTATGCAGTATTAAGAAACGGAAGAAAAAAAAATCTGAAAAACTGCTTCTATAGGCTAAAGTGGCAAGTATTTAGTGTGAACTCCCCTTACACTTGAGCAATAGTAGGAACCTGGCTCTCGTAAACCTAAAAGGAATGGTACCCTAATTGTTTGTCCTACTATTTCATGTAAAAATGACAGCTGTGAAAAAAACAGAATTTATGCTTACCTGATAAATTACTTTCTCCAACGGTGTGTCCGGTCCACGGCGTCATCCTTACTTGTGGGATATTCTCTTCCCCAACAGGAAATGGCAAAGAGTCCCAGCAAAGCTGGTCACATGATCCCTCCTAGGCTCCGCCCACCCCAGTCATTCGACCGACGGACAGGAGGAAATATATATAGGAGAAATCATATGATACCGTGGTGACTGTAGTTAGAGAAAATAATTCATCAGACCTGATTAAAAAAACCAGGGCGGGCCGTGGACCGGACACACCGTTGGAGAAAGTAATTTATCAGGTAAGCATAAATTCTGTTTTCTCCAATATAGGTGTGTCCGGTCCACGGCGTCATCCTTACATGTGGGAACCAATACCAAAGCTTTAGGACACGGATGAAGGGAGGGAGCAAATCAGGTCACCTAAACGGAAGGCACCACAGCTTGCAAAACCTTTCTCCCAAAAATAGCCTCCGAAGAAGCAAAAGTATCAAATTTGTAAAATTTGGCAAAAGTGTGCAGTGAAGACCAAGTCGCTGCCTTACATATCTGGTCAACAGAAGCCTCGTTCTTGAAGGCCCATGTGGAAGCCACAGCCCTAGTGGAGTGAGCTGTGATTCTTTCAGGAGGCTGCCGTCCGGCAGTCTCATAAGCCAATCGGATAATGCTTTTAAGCCAAAAGGAAAGAGAGGTAGAAGTCGCTTTTTGACCTCTCCTTTTACCAGAATAAACAACAAACAAGGAAGATGTTTGTCTGAAATCTTTAGTAGCCTCTAAATAGAATTTTAGAGCACGGACTACGTCCAAATTGTGTAACAAACGTTCCTTCTTTGAAACTGGATTCGGACACAAAGAAGGTACAACTATCTCCTGGTTAATATTTTTGTTGGAAACAACTTTCGGAAGGAAACCAGGCTTAGTACGCAAAACCACCTTATCTGCATGGAACACCAGATAGGGCAGAGAACACTGCAGAGCAGATAACTCTGAAACTCTTCTAGCAGAAGAAATTGCAACCAAAAACAAAACCTTCCAAGATAACTTGATATCTACAGAATGTAAGGGTTCAAACGGAACCCCTTGAAGAACTGAAAGAACTAGATTTAGACTCCAGGGAGGAGTCAAAGGTCTGTAAACAGGCTTGATTCTAACCAGAGCCTGAACAAATGCTTGAACATCTGGCACAGCTGCCAGCCTTTTGTGAAGTAAAACAGATAAAGCAGAGATCTGTCCCTTCAGAGAACTTGCAGATAATCCTTTCTCCAAACCTTCTTGTAGAAAGGATAGAATCTTAGGAATTTTTATCTTGTTCCATGGGAATCCTTTAGATTCACACCAACAGATATATTTTTTCCATATTTTATGGTAAATTTTTCTAGTTACAGGCTTTCTAGCCTGAATCAGAGTATCTATTACAGAATCTGAAAACCCACGCTTTGATAAAATCAAGCGTTCAATCTCCAAGCCGTCAGTTGGAGGGAAACCAGATTCGGATGTTCGAATGGACCTTGAACAAGAAGGTCCTGTCTCAAAGGTAGCTTCCATGGTGGAGCCGATGACATATTCACCAGGTCTGCATACCAAGTCCTGCGTGGCCACGCAGGAGCTATCAAGATCACTGAAGCCCTCTCCTGATTGATCCTGGCTACCAGCCTGGGAATGAGAGGAAACGGTGGGAATACATAAGCTAGGTTGAAGGTCCAAGGTGCTACTAGTGCATCTACTAGAGTCGCCTTGGGATCCCTGGATCTGGACCCGTAGCAAGGAACCTTGAAGTTCTGACGAGACGCCATCAGATCCATGTCTGGAATGCCCCATAATTGAGTTATTTGGGCAAAGATTTCCGGATGGAGCTCCCACTCCCCCGGATGGAAAGTCTGACGACTCAGAAAATCCGCTTCCCAATTTTCCACTCCTGGGATGTGGATTGCAGACAAGTGGCAGGAGTGATCCTCCGCCCATTGAATTATTTTGGTCACTTCTTCCATCGCCAGGGAACTCCTTGTTCCCCCCTGATGATTGATATATGCAACAGTCGTCATGTTGTCTGATTGAAACCTTATGAATTTGGCCTTTGCTAGTTGAGGCCAAGCTTTGAGAGCATTGAATATCGCTCTCAGTTCCAGAATGTTTATCGGGAGAAGAGATTCTTCCCGAGACCATAGACCCTGAGCTTTCAGGGGTTCCCAGACCGCGCCCCAGCCCACCAGACTGGCGTCGGTCGTGACAATGACCCACTCTGGTCTGCGGAAGCTCATTCCCTGTGACAGATTGTCCAGGGTCAGCCACCAACGGAGTGAATCTCTGGTCTTTTGATCTACTTGAATCGTCGGAGACAAGTCTGTATAATCCCCATTCCACTGTCTGAGCATGCACAGTTGTAATGGTCTTAGATGAATTCGTGCAAAAGGAACTATGTCCATTGCTGCAACCATCAATCCTATTACTTCCATGCACTGCGCTATGGAAGGACGAAGAACAGAATGAAGTACTTGACAAGAGCTTAGAATTTTTGTTTTTCTGACCTCTGTCAGAAAAATCCTCATTTCTAAGGAATCTATTATTGTTCCCAAGAAGGGAACTCTTGTTGACGGGGACAGAGAACTTTTTTCTTTGTTCACCTTCCATCCGTGAGATCTGAGAAAGGCTAGGACGATGTCCGTATGAGCCTTTGCTTCTGACAGAGACGACGCTTGAATCAGGATGTCGTCCAAGTAAGGTACTACTGCAATGCCCCTTGGTCTTAGAACCGCTAGAAGGGACCCTAGTACCTTTGTGAAAATCCTTGGAGCAGTGGCTAATCCGAATGGAAGTGCCACAAACTGGTAATGCTTGTCCAGAAAAGCGAACCTTAGGAACTGATGATGTTCCTTGTGGATAGAAATATGTAGGTACGCATCCTTTAAATCCACGGTAGTCATAAATTGATTTTCCTGGATAGTAGGTAGGATCGTTCGAATAGTTTCCATTTTGAACGATGGAACCTTGAGAAATTTGTTTAGGATCTTGAGATCTAAAATTGGTCTGAATGTTCCCTCTTTTTTGGGAACTATGAACAGGTTGGAATAAAAACCCATCCCTTGTTCTCTTATTGGAACAGGATGAATCACTCCCATCTTTAACAGGTCTTCTACACAATGTAAGAATGCCTGTCTTTTTATTTGGTTTGAAGATAATTGAGACCTGTGGAACCTTCCCCTTGGGGTTAGTTCCTTGAATTCCAGGAGATAACCTTGAGAAACTATTTCTAGCGCCCAAGGATCCTGAACATCTCTTGCCCAAGCCTGAGCAAAGAGAGAAAGTCTGCCCCCCACCAGATCCAGTCCCGGATCGGGGGCCATCCCTTCATGCTGTTTTGGTAGCAGTGGTAGGCTTCTTGGCCTGCTTACCCTTGTTCCAGCCTTGCATTGTTCTCCAGGCTGGTTTGGGTTGTGAAGTATTACCCTCTTGCTTAGAGGATGTAGAATTAGAGGCTGGTCCGTTTCTGCGAAAGGGACGAAAATTAGGCTTATTTTTAGCCTTAAAAGACCTATCCTGTGGGAGGGCGTGGCCCTTTCCCCCAGTGATGTCTGAAATAATCTCTTTCAAATCAGGTCCAAATAATGTTTTACCCTTGAAAGGGATGTTAAGCAATTTTGTCTTGGAAGACACATCCGCTGACCAAGACTTTAGCCAAAGCGCTCTGCGCGCCACGATAGCAAACCCTGAATTTTTCGCCGCTAATCTAGCTAATTGCAAAGCGGCATCTAAAATAAAAGAGTTAGCCAATTTAAGTGCTTGAACTCTGTCCATAACCTCCTCATACGAAGATTCTTTATTGAGCGACTTTTCTAGTTCCTCGAACCAGAAACACGCTGCCGTAGTGACAGGAACAATGCATGAAATTGGAAGTAATTTTTTATCCATAGGATCTTTGAAAGCACAACTATCTTCGATAGGAATAGTAGTGCGTTTGTTTAGAGTAGAAACCGCCCCCTCGACCTTGGGGACTGTCTGCCATAAGTCCTTTCTGGGGTCGACTATAGGAAATAATTTCTTAAATATAGGGGGGGGGGGGACAAAAGGTATGCCGGGCCTTTCCCACTCTTTATTTACTATGTCCGCCACCCGCTTGGGTATAGGAAAAGCGTCGGGGGGCACCGGAACCTCTAGGAACTTGTCCATCTTACATAATTTCTCTGGAATGACCAAATTGTCACAATCATCCAGAGTAGATAATACCTCCTTAAGCAGTGCGCGGAGATATTCTAATTTAAATTTAAATGTCACAACATCAGGTTCAACTTGTTGAGAAATTTTTCCTGAATCTGAAATTTCTCCCTCAGACAAAACCTCCCTCATGGCCCCTTCAGATTGGTGTGAGGGTATGTCAGAACAGTTATCAGCGTCCTCTTGCTCTTCAGTGTTTAAAACAGAGCAATCGCGCTTTCTCTGATAAGTAGGCATTTTGGATAAAATGTTTGCTATAGAGTTATCCATTACAGCCGTTAATTGTTGCATGGTAATAAGAATTGGCGCACTAGATGTACTAGGGGCCTCTTGTGTGGGCAAAACTGGTGTAGACACAGAAGGGGATGATGTAGTATCATGTTTACTCCCCTCATTTGAGGAATCATCTTGGGCAATATCATTATCTGTGGCATTACTGTCCTTACTTTGTTTGGACACTATGGCACAATTATCACATAAATTTAAATGGGGAGACACCTTGGCTTTCATACATATAGAACATAGCTTATCTGATGGTACAGACATGTTAAACAGGCTTAAACTTGTCAACAAAGCACAAAAAACGTTTTAAAATAAAACCGTTACTGTCACTTTAAATTTCAAACTGAAAACACTTTATTACTGAATATGTGAAAAAGTATGAAGGAATTGTTTAAAATTCACCAAATTTCAGAGCTTTAACCCTTAAATTAACGGAACCGGAGCCGTTTTTACATTTAACCCCTATACAGTCCCAGCTATATGCTTTGCTGAGACCCAACCAAGCCCAGAGGGGAATACGATACCAAATGATGCCTTCTATAAGCTTTTTCAGTGATTCTTAGCTCCTCACACATGCATCTGCATGCCTTGCTCTCCAAAAACAACTGCGCATTAGTGGCGCGAAAATGAGGCTCTATCTATAACTAGAAAAGGCCCCCATCTGAAAAAGGTGTCCAATACAGTGCCTGCCGTTTTTCTAAACAATCCCCAAGATTATAATAACCATTAATAGTTAGAATCTGCAAAATATGCCTAGTAAAGCAATCGTTTTAGCCCAGAAAAATGTCTACCAGTTTTTTAAGCCCTTATGAAGCCCTTTATTCTTTTATTTAACTAAGAAAATGGCTTACCGGTCCCCATAAGGGGAAATGACAGCCTTCCAGCATTACATAGTCTTGTTAGAAATATGGCCAGTCATACCTTAAGCAGAAAAGTCTGCCAACTGTTTCCCCCAACTGAAGTTACTTCATCTCAACAGTCCTGTGTGGAAACAGCAATCGATTTTAGTAACTTCTGCTAAAATCATCTTCCTCTTACAAACAGAAATCTTCATCTTTTTTGTGTTTCAGAGTAAATAGTACATACCAGCACTATTTTAAAATAACAAACACTTGATTGAAGAATAAAAACTACATTTAAACACCAAAAAACTCTTAACCATCTCCGTGGAGATGTTGCCTGTGCAACGGCAAAGAGAATGACTGGGGTGGGCGGAGCCTAGGAGGGATCATGTGACCAGCTTTGCTGGGACTCTTTGCCATTTCCTGTTGGGGAAGAGAATATCCCACAAGTAAGGATGATGCCGTGGACCGGACACACCTATGTTGGAGAAAAGGACTATTAGGTATGAGTGAGATGAGTGGGTATTTATAGGGTATTTTTAGGAAACTTTGCCTCCTCCTGGAATCTATATCCCATCAGTAACAAGCTTGTTGACTCTCAACACCTATATGAAAGAAAGGTCTATTACATCAGGCGTGTGCAAGACATGCTTGAGCATTACATACACGTGGTATGAGTTTAATTAATTGGATGATTGCCAATAAGACCAAATTTCAATCACATCACTCCATTGAAAATGCCAAAAATCACAAAATTTGACAGACATAAATCATCCTTTTGGATCAGCAGGGCCACTCTCAAAAGGGAAATCAGCAATTAAAATGGATAGTCAAGATGTGGCATCATCATGCGTTCTGGAAAGTGCCCGATTGGGAATGTTTTTATTTTTTAGCATGATAACGATCCCAAGCACACTGCTAATGCAGTAAAATCATATTTGGAGAGAAAAGTCGCTGTTAAAACACTGACAGTTATGGACTGACCTCCACAGAGTCCAGACCTGAATATTATAGAGGCAGTATGGGATCATCTGGACAGAGAAATAAAAAAAAAAAAAAAAAAAAAACACAACTTAAATCTAAAGAAGAACTCTGGGAAGTACTAAAAGAAGCCTGGTGTAATATATCAGAAGATTAATCAGGACAGTCTGATGTAGAAAGCTCCTTTATTTGATTCAATCGATCGCCGCTCTTCGCTCCTACAGCAGCCCATGGCGTTTTCACTTTTTAGCCAATAGCCGTGCGGTATATCCGGCTTGGTGCCCATGGGAGTCAGATTTACCGCATGGCTATTGGTTAAGAGGTGAAAATGTCACCTCTTAGCCAAAAAATTTTTTAGCCATGCGCTGCTGTAGGAGCAAAGAGCGGCGATCAGTTGAATAAAATAAAGGAGCTTTCTACATGAAGTATCTTAAACTTCATGAATGAAAGTGCCTTTTATTTGTTTCAATAGTAAATCCCAGCGTTTGTAAAACGCCAGGATTTACTTTCAATTTAAGCAAATTCAAACCAAAGGAAATCCATTTAAAGGAACATGAAACCCACATTTTTTATTTCACGATTTAGAAAGGGAATGCAATGTTAAACAACTTTCCAATTTACTTTGATTATCTTTTTTTTTTTAAATATATCTTTATTTACCAATTTGGTATACAAATCAAGTAAGAGATAAAGCACAAGGGAACAGAATAAGAGGGACCAGGGGGATACAAAGATCTTGTAAATACAGTACATTTAGAGCAAATACAGAAAACTTCATATTCTCTATAGATAAACAAACTTTTTTCTTCATATCTTAAAACAGACTGTATTCAGCCCAACGTCTGTGGGAATGAATCTCCTGGCATTGCCCCTTTCAAGGAATATTTTTCTAAACAAATATTCGCAGGTTCCTGCATAGTATCAATAAATACATTTTATACCGAATTGGGGTTTTTCTGATGAAAATAAAAAAGACGTCTTATAATCAAACAAGTCAATAAAAAAAAAAAAAAAAAAAAAAAGGACAAGCGAATGTAGGCACCTCACCCCTCTCGCCCTAACATCCTCTTCTCCATCCACGTTAGCTTTTTGATTTTATTTCTAGTCAATGTAAACCTGAGTCTAGCTATTCATTTTCCTTTGCTTACTGCAGCTTGATCAGTACCATTCAGTTGGGAAAACATTTGAAAGAATCAATGTCTCAAAGAATTCCGATCTATGAAAATTACGGACAATCGTAAACTGAATAGCCAGGGGATAGGACAAAATAACCTTTAGCCATTTCAGGAAAAACATTTTGATCCTTTTCTCTTCTAGGGGGGCTATATTCATTTGTTCAAAAACTATCTGAGCGTGTATGGTATTTATAAAACAGCCCATTGTAGGAGCTTTTCTATTCTTCCAATCTTTTAGTATAAGATTGCGACCAAGCATAATTACCGTATTAATAAGGTTAATATTAGCTCCATTATGGTCCGTGTTGTAGAGAAAGAAGATATGTTTAGCTTGGATTTTTAGCCTAAAGTCTAATACCTTATTAAGCCAAAATTCCACTTTTCTCCAGAACTGGGCCATTTTGGGGCAATTCCAAAAACAATGTATTATATCTGCACGCGGATTATTGCATCTTGGGCATTTTGCTACCGAGTTCAGATACCATTTAGATAGTTTCCAGGGTGTCAGGTAAGCATTATTCAGTAATTTTATATGTGATTCTTTCCATGCTGACGGAATATTCGCTCCTTGTGTCCATTTGTAACTTGCAGTCAGCGATTCTGCAGAGATGTCCGTAAAGGAAAGATTCCACTTTAGGACTAAATTATCTCTAAACATTTGGGCCTGCTTTGCGAGCATAATTTTGTATAATAACGCTATGCTATGTTTACCTGACTTATAGCTAGCTATATATTTTTCGACCTCCCCCCAACCATTCATATCTGAATTTGATTTATTAATTCCTGTTATATAATGTCTAATCTGAAGGTAGGCAAAGAAGTTCTTGTTGGGTAGACAAAATTCTCTCGCAATATCTTCAAAGGTTTTTATCTGGGACATGTTATTTAAACATTTATATATATATATATATATAAAGTAGTCCTTTATGCATCCAAGTTTTGTATATTTCATGCGAGATGCCAGGTGTAAATTTAGGGTTACCTCGTATCGGGAGGAACGGGGTAATTTCAAAATTGACTTTGAGCATTATACTGAGTTTCTGCCATGCTTCGATAGTATTAGATAGTATCTTTAGCTTTTTAATATGAGATGGTAATTGTATCATTGGACAATGTAATAGGGCTTTCAGGGAGAAGGGTGCGCTCAGGCTTTCCTCTATGGATAGAAGTGTAAGATAGTTGACTTCTGATAACCAGTCAATTGCCGATCGGGCTAATATAGCAATGTTATACTTTCTAATGTCTGGAAAAGATAAACCTCCTTCTTCCAATCTCGGTGTTAGTTTAGCTATAGAGAGCATGTGTCTTTTATTATTCCACAGGAATTTGGCACAATCTGCGTTGAACCTTTTATTATCTTGGGACCGAATAAACAGTGGGATGTTTTGCATAATATAGATCAGTTTGGGGAGTAAGATAGATTTAATAATCATTACTTTGGCTGAAAGAGAAATAGGGAAATTACTCCATTGTAGCAATTTCTCGGATGCTTTTTTAAAAAAGGGAACATAATTTAAACTGTACCATTGCTTGGGGTCAGCATGAAAGTATATTCCAAGATATTTAATACTGAGTGTATCTTGGAAAGGATATTCTTGAAGACTATCTTTATTTTTATTGATCCATAAGATTTCAGACTTATTGGCGTTAATTTTGTAGCCCGAAATGGAACCAAACAAGTCAATGACCCTTAGGGCCTGTGGTATGTTTTTCTTTGTATTTTTAACATATAAGAGCAGGTCATCCGCATACAAGGATAGAACAAGTTTTTCTTCCCCTAACCTAATTCCTTGCAGCTCTTGCCGCATCATTATAGCGAGTGGTTCTATGGCCACATTGAATAATAGCGGTGAGAGTGGGCAGCCTTGTCTCGTCCCCCTGTATAGTGTAAGGTATGTAGTGTGGCTACCGTTTATTAATATATTAGATCTCGGATGGTCATATATGGTTTTAATGAATTTAAGAAACTGGCCTGTAAAACCAAATTGTGATAACGTGGTGAAGAGGTGGTCCCAGATTATAGCATCAAATGCTTTTTCGGCATCAATTGTTATTAAAGCAAAGTCCTGTTTAATTACTGTTTTATCTGAGAGTTTATTCCATAGATAATCTAATACTAGTGCTACCTTCCGTGTATTTTTGGTTAGTGATCTTTGGTGCATGAAACCCACCTGGTCCAGGTGTATAATTGGGTCTAAACATATTTTCAATCTGTTGGCGATGATGTGAGTTAATAGCTTATAATCTGTATTAAGCAATGAGATCGGTCTATATGACTTAGGATCTAATGCCGGTTTACCCTTTTTCAATATCAATGTTATTGTAGACTCAGAAAAATACTTTGATATAGTTTGGCCCTCAATAAAATAACCATTAAATAGTTGTACTAAGACATCTGTTATCTCTATTATGAGTATCTTGTACATTTCAGCGGGCATTTGGTCTGGGCCCGGAGCTTTATTAAGTTTAGCATTTTTAATCGCTTCCACTACTTCTTCTTGAGTTATTGGTCTATTTAGCTCATTGGCCATTTCTTGTTCTAATTTAGGGAGGCTAATTTTGTACCAAAAGTTAGCGTTGTAATTAATATCGATTTCTTTAGCTGCATATAGATTTTGATAGAATTTCAAAAATACGTTTTTGATTTTATCTTGATCTGTTACTCTTTCTGTCCCATCATAGATAGCTTCTATTACATTAAATTTTTTCCTAACTTTATCTAGTCTAGATAGGAACTTAGCTGACTTCCCATATTGGCCTTTATACTTAGCACTTATCTTTAATTCTTCCCATGCAACTTTCTGTTTAATAAAGATATCCCTTTCTGTTCTGGCCCCATTATACTTATCTCTTAATCTCCTGGAAGGATTACTTATATATTTTGAGTATGCATTCTGGACTTGCTTAGAGAGCTGATTCTCCTTCATCTGCTACTTCTTTTTTTTTTAATCATATAGGCTTTAATCTCACCTCTTAGATAGGCCTTTGCCGTTTCCCAAAAGATTTCAGTCTTTTCTCTATATGATCTATTTAGAAAGGCAAATTCTTTCCATTTATGTGTTAACCAGTTATTAAATTCTAGGTCGTTAACTAGATATTTTGGGAAGAAAAAATAATTTCTTTAATTTCTCTGAAAAGAATGAAAGTGTATATCTAAAGAGATAATTGCGTGATCCGAGATCAAGATGTCAAATATCTTTGTTTGAGTGTCTAGTTTAATCAAAGAACTAGATATCAGAAAGAAGTCTATTCGGGGTAAAGAACCATAAGTTTTTGAATCGCAAGTAAAGGACTTCGTGTCAGGGGATTGCAAACGCCAGATGTCATGTAGTTTCAAATTTTTACATAATTGCTTAAATATTCTGGACTTCTGACCAGAGAAAGTGGAGTTCCTGGGACTAAGTTTGTCTAGGGTTTCTGAAGGTATTAAGTTGAAATCACCCGCTAAGACTATATTCTGATCCATAAAATTGGTTAACATAAATACTAAGCTGTTCCAAAAAATAGGGTCTGTTTTATTAGGACCATACACATTGCAGATCACCATTTTAGCACCCTTGACCTGTATCTCCAGTAGAACCCATCTTTCATCAGGGTCTAAAGTTATTTTTATAATATTATATGTCAATTTTTTATTTAACAGGATAGCTACTCCTTTTTTCCTTCTGGAACAGGGGGTGGCAATCACCTCCCCAACCCATTTACATTTTAGCTTGACAACTTCCTCTTGTTTTAAGTGTGTTTCTTGTATTAGAGCTATATTAGGGTTATGTTTACCCAGTTGTCTAATTATTGTTTTCCTCTTGATTGGGGAGGTAATGCCACCCACGTTCCAGGAAAGCAGTCTAATGTTACCCTTTCATCTTTTCAGTCTGTTATATAAAAATTGAGAGAGATTGGGGACAAAGTACAGGTAGAAGGGGGGGAAGGGGAGAGGGGGAGAGCCGAAAAAAAAAAAAAAAATGATAAAAACATAATTTATGCTTACCTGATAAATTCCTTTCTTCTGTAGTGTGATCAGTCCACGGGTCATCATTACTTCTGGGATATTAACTGCTCCCCTACAGGAAGTGCAAGAGGATTCACCCAGCAGAGCTGCATATAGCTCCTCCCCTCTACGTCACTCCCAGTCATTCGACCAAGGACCAACGAGAAAGGAAAAGCCAAGGGTGAAGTGGTGACTGGAGTATAAATTAAAAAATATTTACCTGCCTTAAAAACAGGGCGGGCCGTGGACTGATCACACTACAGAAGAAAGGAATTTATCAGGTAAGCATAAATTATGTTTTCTTCTGTTAAGTGTGATCAGTCCACGGGTCATCATTACTTCTGGGATACCAATACCAAAGCAAAAGTACACGGATGACGGGAGGGATAGGCAGACTCTTTATACAGAAGGAACCACTGCCTGAAGAACCTTTCTCCCAAAAATAGCCTCCGATGAAGCAAAGGTGTCAAATTTGTAAAATTTGGAAAAAGTATGAAGCGAAGACCAAGTTGCAGCCTTGCAAATCTGTTCAACAGAGGCCTCATTCTTGAAGGCCCAAGTGGAAGCCACAGCTCTAGTAGAATGAGCTGTAATTCTTTCAGGGGGCTGCTGTCCAGCAGTCTCATAAGCTAAACGAATTATGCTACGAAGCCAAAAAGAAAGAGAGGTAGCGGAAGCTTTTTGACCTCTCCTCTGCCCAGAGTAAATGACAAACAGAGAAGACGTTTGTCGGAATTCCTTAGTTGCCTGCAAGTAAAATTTTAGAGCCCGGACTACATCCAGGTTGTGCAGTAGACGTTCCTTCTTTGAAGAAGGATTTGGGCATAAAGAAGGAACAACAATCTCTTGATTGATATTCCTGTTAGTAACTACCTTAGGTAAGAACCCAGGTTTAGTACGCAGGACTACCTTATCCGAATGAAAAATCAAATAAGGAGAATCACAATGTAAGGCTGATAATTCAGAGACTCTTCGAGCCGAGGAAATAGCCATTAAAAATAGAACTTTCCAAGATAACAACTTTATATCAATGGAATGAAGGGGTTCAAACGGAACGCCCTGTAAAACATTAAGAACAAGGTTTAAACTCCATGGTGGAGCAACAGTTTTAAACACAGGCTTAATCCTGGCCAAAGCCTGACAAAAAGCCTGACAAAAAGCCTGGACGTCAAGGAACTTCTGACAGACGTTTGTGTAACAGAATGGACAGAGCTGAGATCTGTCCCTTTAATGAACTAGCAGATAAACCCTTTTCTAAACCTTCTTGTAGAAAAGACAATATCCTAGGAATCCTAACCTTACTCCAAGAGTAACCTTTGGATTCACACCAATGTAGGTATTTACGCCATATCTTATGGTAAATCTTTCTGGTAACAGGTTTCCTAGTCTGTATTAAGGTACTAATAACTGACTCAGAAAACCCACGTCTTGATAAAATTAAGCGTTCAATTTCCAAGCAGTCAGCTTCAGAGAAGTTAGATTTTGATGTTTGAAGGGACCCTGTATCAGAAGGTCCTGTTTCAGAGGTAGAGACCAAGGCGGACAGGATGACATGTCCACCAGGTCTGCATACCAAGTCCTGCGTGGCCACGCAGGTGCTATTAGAATCACTGATGCTCTCTCTTGTTTGATTCTGGCTATCAATCGAGGAAGCAACGGGAAGGGTGGAAACACGTAAGCCATCCTGAAGTCCCAAGGTGCTGTCAGAGCATCTATCAGGACTGCTCCTGGATCCCTGGATCTGGACCCGTAACGAGGAAGCTTGGCGTTCTGTCGAGACGCCATGAGATCTATCTCTGGTTTGCCCCAACGTCGAAGTATTTGGGCAAAGACCTCCGGATGAAGTTCCCACTCCCCCGGATGAAAAGTCTGACGACTTAAGAAATCCGCCTCCCAGTTCTCCACTCCCGGGATGTGGATTGCTGACAGGTGGCAAGAGTGAGACTCTGCCCAGCGAATTATCTTTGATACTTCCATCATAGCTAGGGAGCTTCTTGTCCCTCCCTGATGGTTGATGTAAGCTACAGTCGTGATGTTGTCCGACTGAAACCTGATGAACCCACGAGTTGTCAACTGGGGCCAAGCCAGGAGGGCATTGAGAACTGCTCTCAATTCCAGAATGTTTATTGGCAGGAGACTCTCCTCCTGACTCCATAGTCCCTGAGCCTTCAGGGAATTCCAGACGGCACCCCAACCTAGAAGGCTGGCGTCTGTTGTTACAATTGTCCAGTCTGGTCTGCTGAATGGCATCCCCCTGGACAGGTGTGGCCGAGAAAGCCACCATAGAAGAGAATTTCTGGTCTCTTGATCCAGATTCAGAGAAGGGGATAAGTCTGAGTAATCCCCATTCCACTGACCTAGCATGCACAGTTGCAGTGGTCTGAGGTGTAAGCGTGCAAAGGGTACTATGTCCATTGCCGCTACCATTAAGCCGATTACCTCCATACATTGAGCCACTGACGGGTGTTGAATGGAATGAAGAGTGCGGCAAGCACTTTGAAGTCTTGATAGCCTGTCCTCTGTCAGGTAAATCTTCATTTCTACAGAATCTATAAGAGTCCCCAGGAAGGGAACTCTTGTGAGTGGAACGAGTGAACTTTTCTTTTCGTTCACCTTCCATCCATGTGACCTTAGAAATGCCAGCACTAACTCTGTATGAGATTTGGCAGTTTGAAAGCTTGAAGCTTGTATCAGAATGTCGTCTAGGTATGGAGCTACCGAGATTCCCCGCGGTCTTAGTACCGCCAGAAGAGCACCCAGAACCTTTGTGAAGATTCTTGGCGCTGTAGCCAATCCGAATGGAAGAGCCACAAACTGGTAATGCCTGTCTAGGAAGGCAAACCTTAGGTACCGGTAATGATCTTTGTGAATCGGTATGTGCAGGTAAGCATCTTTTAAATCTACAGTGGTCATGTACTGACCCTCTTGGATCATAGGTAAAATTGTCCGAATAGTCTCCATCTTGAACGATGGAACTCTTAGGAATTTGTTTAGGATCTTTAAGTCCAGGATTGGTCTGAAAATTCCCTCTTTTTTGGGAACCACAAACAGATTTGAGTAAAACCCCTGTCCCTGTTCCGATCGTGGAACTGGATGGATTACTCCCATTAACAAGAGCTCTTGTACGCAGCGTAGAAAAGCCTCTTTCTTTGTCTGGATTGTTGACAATCTTGACAGATGAAATCTCTCTCTTGGAGGAGAGTATTTGAAGTCCAGAAGGTATCCCTGAGATATTATATCTAGCGCCCAGGGATCCTGAACATCTCTTGCCCAAGCCTGGGCGAAGAGAGAAAGTCTGCCCCCCACTAGATCCGATCCCGGATCGGGGGCCCTCAATTCATGCTGTTTTGGGGGCAGCAGCAGGTTTCCTAGTCTGCTTGCCCTTGTTCCAGGACTGGTTAGGTTTCCAGCCTTGTCTGTAGCGAGCAACAGCTCCTTCCTGTTTTGGTGCAGAGGAAGTTGATGCTGCTCCTGCTTTGAAATTACGAAAGGAACGAAAACTAGACTGTCTAGTCTTGGCTTTGGCCTGAGGCAGGGCATGGCCTTTACCTCCTGTAATGTCAGCGATAATCTCTTTCAACCCGGGCCCGAATAAGGTCTGCCCTTTGAAAGGTATATTAAGCAATTTAGACTTAGAAGTAACATCAGCTGACCAGGATTTTAGCCACAGCGCCCTGCGTGCCTGAATGGCGAATCCTGAATTCTTCGCCGTAAGTTTAGTAAGATGTACTACGGCCTCCGAAATGAATGAATTAGCTAGTTTAAGGACTCTAAGCCTGTCCGTAATGTCGTCCAGAGTAGCTGAACCAATGTTCTCTTCCAGAGACTCAATCCAGAATGCCGCTGCAGCCGTGATCGGCGCAATGCATGCAAGGGGTTGCAATATAAAACCTTGTTGAACAAACATTTTCTTAAGGTAACCCTCTAACTTTTTATCCATTGGATCTGAAAAAGCACAGCTATCCTCCACCGGGATAGTGGTACGCTTAGCTAAAGTAGAAACTGCTCCCTCCACCTTAGGGACCGTTTGCCATAAGTCCCTTGTGGTGGCGTCTATTGGAAACATTTTTCTAAATATCGGAGGGGGTGAGAACGGCACACCGGGTCTATCCCACTCCTTAGTAACAATTTCAGTAAGTCTCTTAGGTATAGGAAAAACCTCAGTACTCGTCGGTACCGCAAAATATTTATCCAACCTACACATTTTCTCTGGTATTGCAACTGTGTTACAATCATTCAGAGCCGCTAACACCTCCCCTAGTAATACACGGAGGTTTTCCAGTTTAAATTTAAAATTTGAAATATCTGAATCCAGTCTGTTTGGATCAGAACCGTCACCCACAGAATGAAGTTCTCCGTCCTCATGTTCTGCCACCTGTGACGCAGTGTCTGACATGGCCCTAATATTATCAGCACACTCTGTTCTCACCCCAGAGTGATCACGCTTACCTTTTAGTTCTGGTAATTTAGCCAAAACTTCAGTCATAACAGTAGCCATATCCTGTAATGTGATTTGTAATGGCCGCCCAGCTGTACTCGGCGCTACAATATCACGCACCTCCCTCTGAGCGGGAGATGTAGGTACTGACACGTGAGGCGAGTTAGTCGGCATAACTCTCCCCTCGTTGTTTGGTGAAATTTGTTCAATTTGTACAGATTGATTTTTATTTAAAGTAGCATCAATACAGTTAGTACATAAATTTCTATTGGGCTCCACTTTGGCATTGCAACAAATGACACAGGTATCATCTTCTGAATCAGACATGTTTAACACACTAGCAAATAAACTTGCAACTTGGAAATACAATTCAAATAGAATAATATTAAAACGTACTGTGCCTTTAAGAAGCACAGAAGATCTATGACAGTTAAAAATTAATAAATTGAAACAGTTATAGCCTCAATCCTTGTAAACAACACAACTTTAGCAAAGGTTTAATCCCATTAGCAAAGATAACAATTTCTGAAAGCAGGAAACAAATTACAGAATAAAAGTTTTTATTTCAGTCAAACTATAATTCTCACAGCTCTGCTGAGAGAAATTACCTCCCTCAAAATAAGTTTTGAAGACCCCTGAGCTCTGTAGAGATGAACCAGATCATGCAGGGAATACAATGAGTTGCTGACTGAAATATTTGATGCATAGTAAAAGCGCCCCTCCCCCACACACACAGCAGTGAGGGAGAACAGAAACTGACAGAAAAAACAGATTTAAGCAACTGCCAAGTGGAAAAATGGTGCCCAAACATTTATTCACTCAGTACCTCAGCAAATGAAAACGATTTTACATTCCAGCAAAAACGTTAAACATAATCTCTAGTTATTAAACAGCTTTATGTCTTTCTTACAGTGTAATTCTAGTGAAGTACCATTCTCCCAGAATACTGAAGTGTAAAGTATACATACATGACATTATATCGGTATGGCAGGATTTTCTCATCAATTCCATTGTCAGAAAATAAAAACTGCTACATACCTCTATGCAGATTCATCTGCCCGCTGTCCCCTGATCTGAAGTTTACCTCACTCCTCAGATGGCCGAGAACAGCAATATGATCTTAACTACTCCGGCTAAAATCATAGCAAAACTCTGGTAGATTCTTCCTCAAACTCTGCCAGAGAGGTAATAACACACTCCGGTGCTATTTTAAAATAACAAACTTTTGATTGAAGATATAAAACTAAGTATAATCACCATAGTCCTCTCACACGACCTATCTAGTTGCTGGGTGCAAGAGAATGACTGGGAGTGACGTAGAGGGGAGGAGCTATATGCAGCTCTGCTGGGTGAATCCTCTTGCACTTCCTGTAGGGGAGCAGTTAATATCCCAGAAGTAATGATGACCCGTGGACTGATCACACTTAACAGAAGAAAAAACCATTCCAAACAAAACTAAAATTATTTACAACAGAAACCTTAACAACCAGAGCCTGGTATACTTTCTCTATATGTTTACACACTTTTTCCATATTGGGCAGGAGCGGTAGCGCACTACATGGCAGATACATGCATACTCTATTTTATAGCTGTCCCAGCCCTCATGTGAGTGTTAGCTTATGATCTGTAAAGTAACCTTTAGCTTCTTCTACATTGTCTAATCTGACTATGCCTTCCTTTTCTTCTATAATTATCCTTGCGGGATAGACTAGTTTTGCTAAGAAACCTTCTTTTATCAATTTGGTACAAAAAGGAGCCATTTCTTTCCTCCTGAAAGCAGTGTCAGCGGAATAGTCTTGGAACATTAAGATTTTATTATCTTCTATGTGAAAGTTATCTGTTTTCCTATATAGCCGGAGAATATTTATCTTATCTTGGAAATTTAAGAACTTTATCAGAATTGGTCTATATATATTTTTACCATTGGCTCTGCTTCTAGGGGGGCCCAACCTATGCGCCCGTTCTACCGCTATTGGTATTTGCAAATGATCTACTCCTAGAGCTTGGGGCAGTATTGTCGTAGCAAAATATAATAGATCTTTTGATTGGTCTGACTCAGGGACACCTATGATTTTTAAATTGTTCCTCCTTGAGCGGTCTTCAAGGTCATCTAACCTAGTGGTTAGATTCATATTTTTCTTTTCTAACTCTAAAATTTTTTGGGACTGGTTGTTAGTTATGTCCTCAACTTCTGAAATTCTGTCTTCTGCTTCTGAAAGTCTATTAGCAAATACTTTTAATTCTGACGATAGACTAGAAATTTGAATCTTTAGATGTTCAAACTGCGGGAGCAAGACATGCTTGAGCATTGCATACACGTGGTATGAGTTTAATTAATTGGATGATTGCCAATAAGACCAAATTTCAATCACATCACTCCATTGAAAATGCCAAAAATCACAAAATTTGACAGACATAAATCATCCTTTTGGATCAGCAGGGCCACTCTCAAAAGGGAAATCAGCAATTAAAATGGATAGTCAAGATGTGGCATCATCATGCGTTCTGGAAAGTGCCTGATTGGGAATGTTTTTATTTTTTAGCATGATAACGATCCCAAGCACACTGCTAATGCAGTAAAATCATATTTGGAGAGAAAAGTCGATGTTAAAACACTGACAGTTATGGACTGACCTCCACAGAGTCCAGACCTGAATATTATAGAGGCAGTATGGGATCATCTGGACAGAGAAATAAATAAAAAAAAAAAAAAAACACAACTTAAATCTAAAGAAGAACTCTGGGAAGTACTAAAAGAAGCCTGGTGTAATATATCAGAAGATTAATCAGGACAGTCTGATGTAGAAAGCTCCTTTATTTGATTCAATCGATCGCCGCTCTTCGCTCCTACAGCAGCCCATGGCGTTTTCACTTTTTAGCCAATAGCCGTGCAGTATATCCGGCTTGGTGCCCATGGGAGTCAGATTTACCGCATGGCTATTGGTTAAGAGGTGAAAATGTCACCTCTTAGCCAAAAAATTTTTTAGCCATGCGCTGCTGTAGGAGCAAAGAGCGGCGATCAGTTGAATAAAATAAAGGAGCTTTCTACATGAAGTATCTTAAACTTCATGAATGAAAGTGCCTTTTATTTGTTTCAATAGTAAATCCTAGCGTTTGTAAAACAATTTAAGCAAATTCAAACCAAAGGAAATCCATTTAAAGGAACATGAAACCCACATTTTTTATTTCACGATTTAGAAAGGGAATGCAATGTTAAACAACTTTCCAATTTACTTTGATTATCTAATTAGCTTAATTTTCTTGGTATCCTTTGTTGAAAAGCATATCTAAATTAGGCTCAGCAGCTACTGATTGGTGGCTGCACATAGATGTCTCGTGTGATTGGCTCACCCGTGTACAAGGATATCTGAAGAATGAGCCAAATTAGAGAAGAGAAGTAAATTAGAATCTTGTTTAAAACTGTATTCTCTATCTGAATCATGAAAGAAAAAATTTGGGTTTCATGTCCCTTTAAGACACAACATTTACATAAAAAATGTGTGCAAAGATTTCTAGGGAAGTCAAAAAGTAAATCAGTAACCTAGGTTTTCAAAATGCTACAATCTGCCTAAACCTGCTCTTTTTGCCTGCCAGAAAAAGCAAGAGGTTATTTAAATGTCTTTTTAGTAGGGGAAAAAAACTTGGTAAGTCACGTGATAATTTTAAACATTCTGTATTTGTCTTTTATTCTATGAAATGTAAAAGCCAATGTAACCAACCAGAATCAACATACATTGGAAAGCAGTAAATAAAGCAAATAAATTGGTGAGAAACTTGCGTTTCAGCTTCAAAAACATGAAAATTGATTCATATCCCAAGTATTATACAATTAAAGAAGAGTTGGATTAAAGAAACGAATAGCATTTTGTTAGAAAAAAACAAAAACAAACACCTTTATGACAACAAGACAACTAAACATTACCTCACTTTTTACTCTTCTAAGTATAAATGGTTTCATTATCTGTTTAGCATGAGCGATCCTCTCCTTTTCAAACGTACTTTGCTCATCAGTAGATTTCTAAAAGGGAACAAAAATCTATTAATGCAAATCAACAACAGTGATTTTTCACACAAAAAGAATAATTGATGCCCTCTTCAGGTATACCTAGAAAGTTTCACATCTAGGATACACAGAGTAAAACCTTTAGTATGTATGTGTAAATATATATATATATATAAATATATATATATATATATATATATATATACACATACATATACACACACACACATACATATACACAATATCTAACAAAGGTGAGTACACCCCCAGATTTTTGTAAATATTTTATTATATCTTTCTTTTCATGTGACAACACTAAAGAAATTACACTTTGCTATAATGTAAAGTAGTGAGTGTACAGCCTGTATAAATGTAAATTTGCTGTCCACTCAAAATAACTCAACACACAGCCATTAATGTCTAAATCATTGGCAACAAAAGTGAGTACACCCCTAAGTGGAAATGTCCAAATTGGGCCCAAAGTGTCAATATTTTGTGTGGCCACCATTATTTTCAAACACTGCCTTAACCCTCTTGGGCATGGAGTTCACCAGAGCTTCACAGGTTGCCACTGGAGTCCTCTTCCACTCCTCCATGACAACATCACGGAGCTGGTGGATGTTAGAGACCTTGCGCTCCCCCACCTTCCGTTTGAGGATGCCCCACAGATGCTCAACAGGGTTTAAGTCTGAAGACCTGCTTGGCCAGTCCATCACCTTTACCCTCAGCTTCTTTAGTAAGGCAGTGGTCATCTTGGAGGTGTGTTTGGGGTAGTTATGTTGGAATACTGCCCTGTGGCACAGTCTGCGAGGGGAGGGGCTCATGATCTGCTTCAGTATGTCACAGTA